>NC_072464.1:16426123-16498623 GCF_027596085.1 Anoplopoma fimbria | reverse complement strand
CGGAAAGAAGAAATCTTTCATCAAAGTTCCTTGGCCTACAGTGACAAGCATAATGCCTTAAATATCGCAAACTTCAAAGCAGACTTAAGTCTGTATCGATATGGACTGCAGCTTAATATGACAGCCAAATGTGATCGACTTAACTAAAAGTCATTATGGGGATGTTTAGAAAGGAGGGGTTGCCTTATGGAAATTCCCATAGATCAGCTCGTACAGGCTCATTAAGTAGACAGTTACTGTTAAATCTCTTCACTCTTCCACCCAAATCTGTCAGTCAGTCTCTTGTTATTCATCCTTGTGTTGTTTTCTTTGTGGTAATGCTTCAGACCCTACTGTGCAAGCATGCTGTGTGTTCATTTCGATGATTAGAGCATCAGGTTGGTTGAATAAGAACATTTTAGGTGGGAGTTTTTTCTTGTGGGAAATAGGCAATACATCATTGGTCATTACTTGAAAATGATTGTCATTTATCTGGCACCTCAATCATACCGACAAACATGCTCCTCTACATGTCGCTCTACCAAGAGGAGACATTATCTGGTCCACCTTCACTTTTTACTTGCTTGCTCTTCTCAAAACTATGCCGTTTTTTGTGAATATTTAATTGTGAGCATTTATATGTGTATATATAGATATAAATGTAGTTTTTTTTCAAATGAAACCTAGTATTTGGATGCTTGGGTTTGTCACTGAGAAACCACCATTCTCTGTCATCTGTATATAAATGTAACAGTAACACATTAGAGCCACAAACGTGAGCTACACATAACCAGTTCAGTGCACTAAATGGGAAAAACCAGTGGCAACTTCTTTTTGTTGCTTAGTTTTACTGGACCACAAAACAGTTAACGAGTGTTTAACATTGTCCCCTCTGTCTCTTTTTCCTCGTCTCATTGATTTAATTCCATTCATTAATTTCATTGAGACATATGAAGCCAAATGAGTCCTTTTTTTTCTGCATCATTCTGTGTCTTTCTACCATTAAGTCAAATTTCCCATGGATTGTGTGGGAAACGGCGTTTTATATCAGTGTTTAACATTCTAACATCTATTCATTACGACGGTTTATAATGACTTCCTGCCCGATTAAGTAGTAGGCCAATCAGAGAAGAGGGAACTCGGCCAGGAAGCAACCTAATGAATAAGATGAAGAATGAGGTTAGAGGCTGGTTTGTGGGCTCTTCCACGGCACTTCATTTCTGATGACAATTAAATGGGCAGCATGTGGATCCAGAGGTCTCTGTCATCCTGGTTTTGGTATTTCAAAAAGGGAAATCTGTTTTCAATTGAAATCTTTCTCTTTCTTCTCTAACTTACTTTTTCGTTTAAGCAACCTTAAACTCCTGTCTTTTTATCGGGTTCAAATCGAATGATTACATGTTACCGAACTGTTAATGCTGACATTGTTTGACTGAAGCTTCAGCAGCTGACTCTTTTTCCCCAATATTTGACTGCTTTGGTTATTTTGTCAGTTTCAATGTCTCACTCTAAATAAAAAAAAACATAATTTTGGCCCCATACAGCAGCTAACCAAGCTACTGCTCTAACCCTACCATAAACCCACTCTCATATATACATAAGTCCTCTACTTCCAGGCCGTTAACAAGTTCCAAAGTTAATCAATGCACTGCTTTATCCCTAAAAGAAGCCAATTCCTTTTACACAGACCAGGGCTCAACTTGCCAAATCCAAGCAAGATCTGAAACACATGTTACTACTCACTTCATGACCGCCAGCCTGTTTGTGTGAGAGCGCACAACACCACAAATCCTGCTGCTTTCCAGCCAACCAAGCAGCTTCTATATCGCACTCACCAGCTGTGAGCCTCATACAGAAGAAGAGATGGTCATCATCAGTTTCACTTCACATGATGCAGATGTCTGTCTAAAGAAAATTCTTCAACTATTACAGAATGTAGATCATGTTCTGTAAACTTGAGCATTGTGTATTTTTAACAACTTTCCGCTTCATGCATGTCATTACTAAGTGTACAACTTCATGCTTACAAAATCAAAGAAACACTAGCTTTATCAGTAGCAAATAAACATTTAGCTGGCTATCTAAAGCAGCAAAAAGTGCCACAGTGTTAATTAAATAAATGCTGCAATATTTTGATTATTATGACCTAGATTAATAATCTGAATTCGCACAAGTATTAAAGCTTCAAACTAGTTGGTTTGTAGATAAAACATGAAGCGGAAAACCATTAACATTGTGGATGTCCCACCCATCAAGTCTGTCATTTACACCTCCACCATCTCTGGTAAACAACTCACTCAAACAACATTCATTCTAACATATATTTTAATCTTTTCACTGGATGGTCGCACCTCTCATTCTATCTACTTTTCTTTGATTTGTTTCATGTCAGATATTCCACTCAAGTAGCTCCGAGATAAAGGCTACAAAAACACCCACCACAAAGTGAACCCATTTGTGTATTGTGAATCATGAGGATATTATAATCAGATAATCTTTTCTTACAATAGTCCATAATCATCGTAAAAAGGAATTGAGACTGTTTTATTCAGGATAATACCATGTCATTAACTGTACAGCGACCATAATCAGCTACCTGTGCTTCTAATAATCGGCCTGAAAAACGTCAAAACACACCTCAGTTCACTGAACGTAGTGCACTGACTTTCAATAATCATTGCGTGTTGAAGAATTTGGCCAATCCAACCTTTAAGTAGTTATGAGTGCCCCTAATGTCTTTCTTTTCAGAAGTGAATTATGAGGGAGGAATGTGCTGCTGGCATTGTGTCGTATTCTTTGATTTTTGAGGCAGCTGGGGAATAAATACAGGGGTGGTGGCAGAGCTGTCAGTCAAATTAGACCAACCGCTTTCACCTTCGGCTAAATCAGACCGTCAGTGTGTCTCAAAACTTCTGAACAGAACTCCCTCATTGGAAAAGAAGCTTTAAAAACAAATAAAACAGGGATATAGTTTCAATGTACACTAATCATTATTATCTGGCTCACACATTGCACTACCGACATGTTCTTTAATGTTCGTTCCCATTCTCCTTGCATGTCTTTATGTGCTAAAGGAAACCGAAGTCACTGAACTAAGTAGCCAGCAAGGATCAGATATCAGGAGCTAAATGAGCCAGAAATAGATCAATTTAATTTGCAACTTAATGACCGTCTGAGTTTGATGTGAAAATAAACCCATGATTAAAGTAATTTCCAACTTTGGAGACGGAAGCAAACCCCGGCCAACAGCTGGCTGTCGTTTTGGGACTAAACATCCATTTACTCCGGCCCAGGCCAACTGCAGCATCGTGGTTTATCAGATTGAGCTGTATCGTCACAGGAGTGTCAAAACGAGCTTCGTTATTACCACATATTCCACCGAAAAAAACATTCTCCTCTAGGGCACAAAAAGAGTTAATGGATCAAATGTCACCTAAAGTAGAGTTAGCTGTGATCTACTTCATGTAAATACTTGATTCCTTCAATTATGTGCAGATTTTTCAAGCAGCGAACAATCATCCCACCTTCAGTAGACTGACATACAAGGCCATGGCACTACATAAAATGCTTTTTTCTATACGTGCACATCTGTGTGTGATGCTTCTTCATCTCTCTTCATCTTTTGATTGCTTTAATTACAGACTTACTGTCAGCTTCCCACTCTGTGCGCAGGAAAAACAAACTCTTACGGCACATGAAAAGAAGTCACACACATGCTCAGGTAACACACACACACACACACACACGCACACGCACACACGCACACACACACACACACACACACACACACACACACACACACACACACACACCTATCCCAGCTCCAGTCAGTCAGTAGGCTCTTTGATTCTCTGCCTGCCGGTGATCTGTCTTTCATCGTCTCCTCTCCCTGATCCCTTGTTCCCCTCTTTAGCTCTCCCGGGGCAGAACATCACTCTGTCTCTGTCTCTGTTTATTTTGCTGTGGCTATAGGTGGGAAGCCTAATCTGCAACCAGGAATCCGTCTGTATGTCTTATTGCTGTCGGAACAAGTTAATTCACAACATCAAGTAAAAGTTCTATATATTAGGATACATCTTTGCACTCCCTAGGGTGTTTCCTCTGTTAGATGATTGCCTTGTTTTTGGACCATACAGTACATTAAAACACTCCAAATCAAAATGATCCAAGCTCGAATATAATAAACTCACTCAAAAAGAATAGCTGTTGAAACATTGGTTTTCAGTCAAACAAATCAGTGTAGTATCCGCATTGTTCATTTCTGTTGATTTCAGCTGTACAACATTAAAATGATAAACCGTGGGTTTGTGTTTTCACCCTTTTATGTAGAGTTCTTAAAACAAATGTGAAGTCTCTTGGAGTCTTTCTTGCAGGCGGATAATTCCAGTAGTCTGAGCGGCAGCTATAGTCATGATGGATGGAGACGATGTTCAAAGCACAAATCCTCATCAACCCACTGAAAAAGTAAAGGCTTAAGAATTTAAGCACTTACTTAGAGGGTTGAAAGTTGCAAACCAACAGAAGCATTCACGCTAATTTCTGGTTATGTGTACTTTTAACCTGCAACCAGCAACAAGGCAGATCACAGCCCACATCCCACAATCATCTGCACAGGTGCCTCGACCAACAACACAATCCCTCACCAGCTTCCCACCTGACAATTAATTGTTTCACCAACCAGAAACACCACAGTTTGATCTGCAGCACTCGGCAATTTATTTTACCTTCATCTTAAGGCACACACGCATGCTCATGTGTATCATATAAACTGTGATTTTCAAAACCTCATCCTGTATTTCTGCTTTTCCACAATGTAAGACATAAAGAGCCAGATCTCCCGCCACAGTCTCTGTATAGAATAAATTGATGACTAACTGAAGTAGGTTGCCCGTACAGAGGAATCTTGAGTAGACACAAATCAGACCACAAATCTCAATTTGATTAAACTTGCTCTCTGGGGCCTGCAGAGATTTCAACCACTGATTTAATGTTGGTATGTCTGCGCTGTGCACGGGGATATAATAACGGTGAGAGAGAAACAAATGATTAAAAAAAGAGTTTTTCTGCCGGGATTATTGCATATAAATTAAAATATAATGAAATGCAGCTACCTCCTCATTTTGGTGGGGACCTCCCGGAGGCCCCTAAGACCCACTGTCTCATTCTAAGTAACTTTTTAGTCGTCTGTCCTGGTGCCTGTGAGTTATGCAGCAGTATTTAGTGAATATTGTCCGACCCCTTTGTGTTTGCTCTTTCAAAGAACAGCATGCATCAGTTTAGTGTTTATCACATATGTCCAATTTATAGCCTGTATTTCATCAGTGAGTTATATCTTTGTCCATTTCAGAATAGCTGTCAGGGTAAAATCCTACTTATTGTTCACATTAACACTTCTTTTCCACAGCTTTAAGTCATTTAAAAACATACTTAAAGTATAAATACATTGAAGTATGACACAGTCTTTTGTTATGTTTCTTCTATAAAAAATAATAATGCACATTTTATGAACTTCTCTTTTGTTTTACTAGTAGGCTCTGACCTCAGTGAGTATTTCAGTGAAGTTTTTTTGTGCTTTTTCCAGGTGCCATAAAAAAACAAAAACTTATAAATAAATAAATGTCAGTATCCCTGTGGGATGAAATTGACATTGACAACTTAGTTTCTTTAGATTTATCTCCAACTTGATGCCAGACTATCCCTATAAATCATTTGTTAGATAATGATTTCAATCCTATACACTATATGTCCATGGTTCTGTTAAGGCAGTTTGGATAAAAGCCTCCACCAAACAGTTATTCCATAAGTAGTAACCCTAATGAGCTAAAATAACTTCACTTCCATACATAAACTTTCTGACGCATTTAGCAGAATTTCACTTTCAATGTGTGAAGCATTATGAAACAATCAACCCCAACAGGCCTCCTGAGCTCTATACATGTCTCAGTGTGGTAAATGTATTTGCTGAGTGGATTTGAATCAGCTGTGACATGAATCTCAACCATAACTTTCACAAGACAAACACAAGCATCCCTTTCCCTTTCGATGACATCATCCCCAAAATAAATAGGGTCAATGTGTGAATTCTTGTAGCGAGCTGCATTAAGCGACAGCGAGTAAGTCAACAGATTATCCATTCACTTCAGTCGAGTTCAGGATGATCATGACTACAGGCGCCGGCTTTGTTACTTTTTCTACCTTCATCCCTTTAATCCTCAGAAACCGTATTAACTTCTTTTGAAGATGAGTTACATTCCCTCCCCTGTTTCTGCTCTGTGTCTCCTTCGCCTTTCTACCTGAGAACATGAAAGATTCAATGGCAGTGGAGACGCACTGCGCTGGGGGCTGCAGGGGGAGAGAGAGAGAGAGACACAGATAGAGAGATAGAAAGAAGAAGGGAGAGAGAAGGGAAGAGGAGGGGGGAGTAGAGACGGATTGATTTCCACCTCCAGCAGCTACAGTTCAAAGCCAGCCAGCAGACTTCAGAGCCTCGGCAGGACCCGGCATGTCCCCAGCCGGGCCGAGCTGCCTGTCTGCGGGCAGGACTTCCCCCAGGGGCCTCGGGGCCCGGGACAGTCAGGCGGCACCAAGAAAACAATTATGCAGACAGGGGGGGGGGGAGGGGGGGGGGGAGTGTGCAAGGTCACACACTTTCTCAAACACCCAGCCAGAGATACAGCCTCGTAGGCAAACTCCCCCGATACATCACACAGGCTTATTGCATTAAAATGATTTATCATCATGATAATATAATAACCCAAAGGCCTCTGCCACTGCAAGTTCTTCTACTCTATTCACACCCATCAAAATCACCACCAGAGAATAAAGGCAGTTCCATCTGCAGCATATTTGGGATTAAAAAAAAATTAATTACACAGCCAGGTCATTGAGCAATCCAGGCCTTAACTGTGAAGCTGGTGATGTGAAGAAACATCTCGTTTGTCTCCCACCTTGGGCTACAACCTTTGCACCAACACGCACAGAAGCTGTCACAAACTTCAGAATGTATTTGGGGGGATTTGCCTGTTGCACACAGACTGCACTTAAAAATGCATTTAAAAAAAAAAAAGTAAATTACTTTTTATGAGAATAATAATATTGGAAATATATTTCTCCCGTCTCATGCACTTGTAAAACATATAGGCCTATATCAATCAGCCTGGCAAATAAATGAGATGTCATCTCAATAGCAGACGTTTTGCATAGTTTTAAAGAAAATGTAGAAACTTTAGTAGTAGGATTGTTGTTGTTTTTTACATGCATCAGCAGTGTTTCTGTCCTAAAGCCTACATATCCTATACAAATAAATAAATAAATATCATCTCGTACTTATTTAAGGTAAAACTATGACAAAGCACATGTTTGTTTGGCATAATAGCTTAAGTATTGCTCAGGAATTTCCCCCGAAGTCTTGCAGAAATCCGTCCTTGCATTCCAGAGACGTCTTACCTGGAGCTCAGAGAGGGGGGCACGCTGCTGTGGTTTCTCCGCGGCGCTGCGGGGCTCTGCTGGCGGGGCGATCGGTCCTGGTGGTCGGTGATCAATCTCTGGCGTGGTGTCGTATAAGCATCGCCGAGTGACTGGCTGTCTGCGAGTTTTTAACTCCCACTCGGTCCAAAGTAAGTGTCTCAGCCTCCACTGTGCTGCATGGCGGTGAGTCTGCAGGCTCCTCCTTGATGAAGGGGGAAGAAAAAGAAAAAAAAAAGGCGAGAAGTTTTCTCCGCCCTTCAATGAGAGACAGATTAACGTGAACAGTCTCCGGTCCCAGGTAGACTCTCGGCGGGGACAATTAACGTGCTGCAGGCTACTACTCAACTCCGCCATCTAGTGTTCACAGGCCTGTAGTGACGGAACCATGACTGACTGAACTATACTCCAATCTGACCATCATAAGGAAAACTCATACCAAGATTATCCTTAAATAGTTATAGGCCTCATTTACTGTATACCTTAGCAATGATATATATATATATATATATATATATATATATATATATATATATATATATATATATATATATATATAAACTTTTGACTGGCACTATATATACAGTGGGTACGGAAAGTACATTTCTGGTTTTTTCTGTCAAGATGGGTTGCTGAGTGTACATTAATGCGAAAAAACTTTTTCGATTTTAGCAAATGGCTGCAATGAAACAAAGGGTGAAAAATTTAAAGGGGTCTGAATATACCCACTGTATATATATATATATATATATATATATATATATATATATATATATATATATATATATATATATAGTGCCAGTCAAAAGTTTGAGGTCAAAGAGGTCAAATACCGGAACACCAATCTGCCACTCAGACCTCCCACAGCCATACATTTTTACTCTGCTGTCACAACACTCACACTACAAAAGATTAACAATATATTATTACTTGCTGTTCCCCTGACATACAGTACCAGTCAAAAGTTTGGACACACCTTCTCATTCAACTACTTTGAAGAATCTAAAATATAAAACATATTCTGGTTTGTTGAGCATTTGTTTGTTTACCACATGATTCCATATGTGTTCCTTCATAGTTTGGATGTCTTCAATATTAATCTACAATGTAGAAAAAAATAGAAATAAAGACAAACCATTGAATAAGAAGGTGTGTCCAAACTTTTGACTGGTACTGTATATATATATATATGCAAAATAGTTAAGTGTTCATGCTTAGTTTGCACACAAAAGCAAATATTAATATACATTTCTATTTGTATCTCGCATGTCCTTTTATACACTGTGAACTGCGTCTCATATTAGGGCTACTACTAACTGTTTTCATTATCACTAATATGCCAATTGGCAATTTTCCAAATATTTTTTTATTTTTCATTGTCATTTAAGACAAAGAAAAGCAGCAAAATCTCACATTTGGACATTGAAACTAGTTACTGCCAATTATGCATATGCTACTGACAAGTAATATTGTAGGATTACAGCTGTCATCATTACTTACACAATATTACAAATATTGCCTTCTAATTCTACCTACTACTGCTACAATTTCAGATATGCCAACATTTGTTTTGGTACAGCATTGTAAAAATGCTTAGAATGCAGTGTCAGCAGCACAACATATAGGCATACATTTAACAAATATAAATAACAACAACAATAATCATCAGCGGGCTTAAAAAGTAACTTATTACTTTCACTATAAGAATTCTTTACATGAAGGCCAGCAACACACGCACACGCAGCTTGTCTTTGAAACAGGAGCTATAAATTAGTTTGAGTGTGTGTGTGTGAGACTTTGTTTGTGTGATGTTGATGACTGGTGCCTGTTGTCTGAGTTGAACTAAAGCTTGGACTTTAGTTTTCCTCCTCCTCCTCCTCCTCCTTCTTTCCGCCGCTTCTCCTTTTCCCAGCCACAGGAAGGGTAAGATAAAAGAGGGGCTTTGAAAAACACTGGGAGTCCTGTAATTACTCACTCTCCCTCTCTGTCTCTGTCTTCCCCCCTCTCCCTATTTTTCTTTTTCTCTCTATGTCCATCGTCTTTCTCCTTCTTGGTTACTCTCTCTCTCTTCGTCCTTTCACCTTCTCCGTCCCTCTCTCAGTCTGTCTCCTTCTCTCTTTCTCCATCCTCTTCTCTCTCTTTTTTTCTTCCGTCTCACCGTCTCTCTGTCTCCCTCCTCCTTTGAGCGGCTCATTGATGTCGATCCAGGGGCTTCCTGACTGAAAAGGAGGATGAGAGGAGAAGAGATTAGATGAGAAGAGAGGATAAAGAGAGGATGAGGGCAGGATAACAAGAAGACTGATGAGATCTGCTGAGAGAATGATGGCTGCTCCGTCACAGACCGGACAAAAACACATATTAAGCAAAACCTGTACTTACTATGATGGATTTTGTGACACAAAAACCCATGCAGCTGTATCTGCATGAGGTGAAATGGGGTATTAAGAGATAGGATATGGGACACATGATATATGAGGCGATACAATGAGGCATAAAGTGACATAAAAAAGATTAAACAAGATCAGATTTAATGAGATAAGGGAGTATTTGATAAAGCAACATAATATAGAATAGTATAGGATTACATATCCTTGACACACTGCATGATCCCTGTGGGGAAATGTGGTTCTTGCAGCATTAACAAGACTGAAATAAGCAAACAATATGTACAGATGTATATAACATATTACATCTGATAATGAAAACAAAATATTTGAGGCATGTAAAACAGCATTTATGATAGAAAAATGAAATTTCAAAGACCCATGTGTTGTTTTGAATCCTGTGGGCCATATTCACATACTGACATTTACATTCACTTAGCCATTGTTTTCTTTCAACACTAAAGATAAGCCTAACGTGGAAGACTGTGACTTAAATTTATAGCATATTTTTATTTGACCCAATATATTGTATCATGTACTGCCTTCCTCTTGTAGTTATTTATTCATGGGTATGGACAAATAAGATGTGGAGTTATGATGACTTGTTCCATGAATAAATTCAATCATCAGCAGGATACATCTTGAGTCTCTTAGGTCAACATGCATTCATGTTGGAGATCAGAGTTGTTAAGATTCAGTGGTACAGCAGCTGTCACAGACTGCCTACCCTGTTTTAACCCTCCCTCAGCACCACATCAAAGTGCTGTAGCTCAGAGAAGATAGCAGTCAGTGGAGGCCTAATTTGCTGCTTGGTGTAATGAAGTTAGAGTAACTTCAATTTGCAGCAAAAATCTTTAAAAGCAAACTTCCTCATGCTTTTCATGTGCCCCAAGGCGACTCAAACCCTGAAAGAAGGAAATTTAAAATGTGGTCTCGCTGTTTTTGAACTTTTCAAGGATGAAATCAATGCGTTATAGGAAAATAATGATATTGATATTGATATTTTTCTCCTCATATTTCAGATTTATGTTATCATCTTCCATGGAAACGTGTATATTTAAACAAAGGCCATTAAAATAGTTAGGATAGACATATTTATACATATTATATACTTACTGTATATAGAATTTAGTCTGATTCAACGTCCCATTCCCACTGAACAAACACAAATAAAACATCTACAAAATGTGAAGTTCATATGCATCAATGTTGAGCAAATATTTTGGTATAACCCTAGCTAAAATATCATTCTCTTAAACTTGGAGGTACTTTCTGTAATAAAACACACATGCTGTACAAACGGACCCACCACAGACTCCATGACCTTGTTAACCCCCCCATGCACATTGTCTGTGAGAAAACACTCACATTCTCTAACTACTGTTCAACAAGGAAGCAAAGAGCCGGTTGCCATGGTAACTGCAGTGTCAGCTAACCTACTTTTGCATGAACGAAGGACATTGGTCGATGGGAGAGAGGTGCATGGTATAGGTACATAGAGAAGATACACACACACACACACACACACACACACACACACACACAAACGCACAATACATATTCATTACGTTTGATCGTCTCGGGCAAACTTTCTCCAGAGCAGTTAGTGGGAGAACGCCTGTGTTTGCAGCGAAATGATGGAAACTAATGAGAATTATTATTGATATTATTGATAAAGATGAAGACAATATAGGAGTATATGAAACTTTGGTGAACCCTGTGGGTAAAACTAGGCTGATGCAGGAGAAAAAAAGACGTAAAAACAAATAAAGTATGCATGCACTGTCAGGTCAACTCAAGTTTATTTTCATATCTCATCATCACAAGAATTTCCCAAGAGACAACATTCAATTATAAAACAATTAAGTTTTTTTTTATTGCAGATATTGCAGCACAGTATTCAGCGTAATAAAATACAGAGCATAAAGCACCTAAATCCCATTGGAAACACATAAGAGGCCTCACTAACTCACCTTGCCAAGCCTTAAGCAAACTGGCCACCGCTCACTGACCCAACCCCTTAGCAAGAAAAAAAAAAAAAAAAAGGCAATATCAAAATTCTGAGGGAGGAAACTGCCCTCACCAGGACTGCTTAGCATGCCGTAATGTGCCGGTCTGTGCTCACTGCCACATAATCTGGACATGGACATGCTGTTTTAAATATAATAAAACACAGAAGTCCAACAATTGAATGCATTATGTAGAGATACTTTTATATTAATAGAGTGTATGAAAAAAAACCCATTATGTACTGATATGTATGATAATCTAAAGATAATCATTACGACATTGGGTCATGACAACCTTTAAATGTACATCAAGTATGTGTTGTTCAAGTGTCATTATTGGACATATGTCAATCTTAGTGGCGTCTCAAAGAGCTGTTTAACCCTTATGTGTGCAAAAGGCTCGTTAGCATCCCTAATTGACCTGTCTGCTGTTTAACAGCATCCTACCCTTTGTGTGTTTTATTGACAGCACTGTGTCCTACAGGGAGCGCTGACTATGCTGCTTAAAAGGATTGAGGGGATTTCCATCCAATAATCATTTTTTTTGTTCGCATCTCTCTGCAGTTCCCCTCTAATACTGAATCATTGGCTGTGGAGAATTGTGTTAAGCAGATGAAACACGCTGGGCATGAGACGTGAGCGGGTATGATAAAGAGAGAGAGAGAGAGAGAGACACCATGAATTAGGGCTTGTTGCCAGCACTTGTGGGCCGCTGCGCCAGTGAGGCGTTCAAAATCAGGGCTTGACGACAACAACACACACACATTCTTTTTTTTTTTTTTTTGTGGCTGAATTACTGTAGCATTGCGATGTTCTGCAGCCCCAAGGGAAACCTGTGAGAAATGGCAGGTCTCTGAAGATGAAATGTAAGAGGAGCTTCGTCTCGCAGCTGAGCTGGAAAAGCACAAAAAGTCTCCAAGTCATTACTGCTGCAAAAGACTTGACCTTCACTTCATTTTTTTTTCTTCTTGTTCCATTTACAAATGCTGATAATTCAATTTGTGCTGCTTTGATTTGTGTAAAGCTCCACACTGCCTATGACCATAAACAAGGACTGAAGGAGTAGATTATTCAGCGGTTTATTCAAAATTTAGTTTATTCACTTGGCCAGATTTCATTTTTGTTACATGCATTTTAAACTGTCATCGTATGATCCATCATTCAGTCTCTGTAAGTATTTACACACATAATGTGTTAATAGCAAAATAATTTCATTACAAAATAAAGTTACAAAACATTTGCAGCACTGTGACTTAGATACTTTGTTGTGGAATGAAATACAACACACAATGTTTTCAGTACCTCACTTATTAGTGTAAATGATGTGGGTTGCACACACACACACACACACACACACACACACACACACACACACACACACACATGCACACACACAAACACCCTGTTCCTCATTGTTTGCCTAAGCAGTCCACCCTCTGCTTTTCATCGTGGGTGGTAAATAGCGGGCCCACCCCTCATCCAGGAAGGCGTCACTGTGTCACACATGCACACTCATACACACACACACAGGGGACAAACACACACACACACACACACACACACACACACACACACACACACACACACACACACACACACACACACACACACACACATTTGGCTCAATCACTCCTTACACCTCTAGGGCTGAATGCGAGAGAGGAGCAGGTCTGAACAGGTGGACAGGCAAAGCAAGTCTACAGTCACGGCTGAGGTACAACACACACACACACACACACACACACACACACACACACACACACACACACACACACACACACACACACACACACACACACACACACATTTACTTCTCCTTTAAGTGTGTTCTGTCCATCAGCTCATGACAGTATTTACTGAGTTTTTTCCCTTCATCTTGAAAATTTGACAATCCCGCCTGTCATCTATAAATATAATATTGCTAATATTGCATCGTGTGTTTTATAGTCTATATGATGGTCTAGCCTAGACCATACAGAACATTTCTAGTTACAAATTATGATAACTTTTTGGAGATTTAAATTGTTCAAAGCAGGGAAACAACAATATCAGTACATGTCCACCAGGCGTCGCTAAAAAGCTATATTTTTCAAAAAAGCTCTTGTTTTTTCAGCTGGATGTAGTGACTGAGTTCATGTACCTGTCAGCTGCGTGAGACACCCAGTGCATTGATTACAAGTTTAGTTTATGTGAAAACTAAACCAAGCAAGCACAAATATGAATGCTCTGTTTTGCTCAAACTCTAAAAACGTAATCTTCATATTGAATGGGAAACACTGAGCAACATATCTGATCATTTTGTGAATTGACGCCCAAATATAAGTCTATTAAGTTAATGCCTGGTAGGCTACTTGTAGTAATAGTTTGTCTTTATGAGCACCAGATATGACAGAAAGACTCTTTATTATATAAAAAACTGTTTCTTTTCTAACTAGTTGGTGTGATCTGCCTGTCCCTAACGTGTTTTTATTGCAGTTTTATTTCCCCCCAAAAAAAGTATTGAGGTGCAAAATCTAGGTCTGCAATTAACTTTTTACTTTTAACTAATTACTAGATACCTCTCAAATGTTTCATTTCAGTGCGTTCATTCTTTTTCTTTTATATATGTAATGTCAAACGTAGACAAGTGCGTTTGGTCATTGAATATACAGGCATATTCTATAAAATGTGAAAAATGTTCTTCAATAGCAGCCGAGTAATCCCCAAATATTCAAAACACAATCATATGGAACTGAAAAACGCAAGCAGCTCTTCACATTTCAGGAGGTGTCAATATAGATCATAAAGAAACACTGGATTCAAGTGAAATATATAAAAAACGTGTTTTTATTGTCTCTCTAGATCTTACATACATTTTGAAAAATGTCAGGCAGGTGTGGTGAGATAGAAATAGCTGGTTTTATGCAGTTTTATTCCCCCCCCAAAAAAAGTATTGAGGTGCAAAATCTAGGTCTGCAATTAACTTTTTACTTTTAACTAATTACTAGATACCTCTCAAATGTTTTATTTCAGTGCGTTCATTCTTTTTCATATGGAACTGAAAAATGCAAGCAGCTCTTCACATTTCAGGAGGTGTCAATATAGATCATAAAGAAACACTGGATTCAAGTGAAATATATAAAAAACCTGTTTTTATTCTCTTCTCTCTCTCTCTCTCTCTCTCTCTCTCTCTCTCTGTGTCATTCTCTCTCTCTTTTCTTCCAGTCTCTATCAATCTGGCTCTGGAGCGTGAGCGCGCTCCGCAATTCTGATCGGCGCGCACATGATGATGATGATGATGATGATGAGTGCGTGACCTCACCGCTTTCTGCACAGCTGCTGGAGAGAGAGAGAGAGAGAGAGAGAGAGAGAGAGAGAGAGAGAGAGACACGTTGTGTGTGGGAGGGAGAGAGACATCCAGAGGTAGCCTACGGAGGACATCCACACGCACCACACAGCGGTCACTGCTCCGCGTAAAGAGGGGACTCGACGCCCGGTCCTCCTCCCAAGCATGTGCTGTGCGCACGGTTCATTTCTCCGGCACACGCACCAGGCACCGCGGCATCCCCACGGACACTGAAAGCCCAGATGCTCGCCCTCTCCGCGGACATGGACGAGTCCTCGTCTCTGCTGGATCTGCTGGAGTGCTCGGTGTGCCTGGAGCGCCTGGACACCACGGCCAAGGTGCTGCCGTGCCAGCACACCTTCTGCCGCCGCTGCCTGGAGAACATCCTCAGCTCCCGCAACGAGCTCCGCTGCCCGGAGTGCCGCATCCTGGTGGACTGCGGGGTGGACGAGCTGCCGGCGAACATCCTCCTGGTTCGCCTCCTGGACGGTATCAAGCAGCGGCCCCAGAGAGGAGGAGGAGGAGGAGGAGGAGGAGGAGGAGGCGGAGGAGGCAGGCAGTCCCTCGCCGGGGGCTCGCTGCAGGGGTGCGCAGCCGGGATATCCGCTTCTCCCCCGGGCAGTGCGATCAGGGAGCTGCCCGTAGCCATCAGGAGCTCCCCCGTCAAGGTTGGTTACTTTCCCACCCATCCATATGTGCCAGTATCACTCTGAAGATCACCTAACAATGTTTGGATCTTTTCACCTTTTTTTCTTTCTTTATTTTTTAATGAAACACGACTTAAACAGGAGCACATTTTCATTCCCCAGGAGGCTACACACCCACACCCACACACAAAACACAGTAACAACTTTCAAATTGCTTCTTCCGCACGCTGCTGCAGAATAACCCCCCCCCCCCAGTCTATAGCAGCAGAATTTAGTGGAAGATGTTTATCTCTGATGTTTGCTGGAAAATGGGGGAACAGTGTGTTCAGCACGCTGCCTGCACAGATACCCTGCTGCTGTATGGTTTATAGAGATGCAAATGTATAGACTGAATATGCACGCAGTGAGACTGATTGCAGCACAGATTTGTTTGATAACCAGGATCAGGAACAAACTTGGTAGCAGGGACCAAATTATAGGATATGGGAGAGAACAAGTAATAACAGAGGTGAACTGCTGTGGCTTTGTCATAGCTGATGACACAGATGCATATTGTTGTCTCTTGATTGTTATCACCAGTCGTGCCTTTGATATTCCCTGATGTGACACTACTTTGGTGTCTTAATGAGGGTGTCTTTTCTGTGTTGCACTGAGGTATAATTAAACTAAACTGAGGGAGAGAGAGAGGAAGAGAGGCTTAGCGGGTCACCTGTCTTTGATACCGTTGTTGCCATAGTCCTGGTGAAGCTCAGTATCCCGCACGGGCTGCAGCAGAGTGAGGTTTCATAATGAAGAGAGGGATGGAGAGCATTGTTTACTTGCTATGCAGTGCATCCCAGGCGTCGGATTTATGTTGTGATGTGAGACGTGTGGAAGAATGTGGCTGTAATGTGGCAAATAGACAGAAAATGTGAACGCATCAGCACTCTGCTGCAAACAATGCTGGTAGTTATTTTGACTCAAACTGGAATAGATCTTACATACATTTTGAAAAATGTCAGGCAGGTGTGGTGAGATAGAAATAACTGGTTTTATGCAGTTTTATTCCCCCCCCAAAAAAAGTATTGAGGTGCAAAATCTAGGTCTGCAATTAACTTTTTACTTTTAACTAATTACTAGATACCTCTCAAATGTTTTATTTCAGTGCGTTCATTCTTTTTCTTTTATATATGTAATGTCAAACGTAGACAAGTGCGTTTGGTCATTGAATATACAGGCATATTCTATAAAACGTGAAAAATGTTCTTCAATAGCAGCCGAGTAATCCCCAAAATATTCAAAACACAATCATATGGAACTGAAAAATGCAAGCAGCTCTTCACATTTCAGGAGGTGTCAATATAGATCATAAAGAAACACTGGATTCAAGTGAAATATATAAAAAAAAAATGCATTGCAGAAGAGACAATAGACATGACCTCACCCCTCTGCCAGCTTTTCTTACATCATGTTGTAACTTGTTCAGACGGATATACAGTATTTGCCGAAGGTGAGCGACAGGATTTCTGAGTTAAGTTGGAGTGCATGAGGTTGGTCGTGGGCAGGTATGTTTTCTCTAAGTTTAGTGATGTTCCCAATAAGAGGGATGAAATGAACAATCAGGCTAACAAAGGTTTTGCCATCAGTTTTCACAGCCCCCCTATTCAGAACAACAAGACTTATCAGCCAACTAGCCATTGATTGAAGCAGTGGAGCGCTTTGGTGTGATGAATTGCAGCAGCGGTGAGCAGTCACTCGTTCATGGCGATGAACAGGAATCCAAACCCCCTGTGACATTTCCACTAACACTTAACACTCCATTTCAATTCACTCAATAAACTTTACCGGTCCCTGCAGGGCAATTTTGATGCCTGGTACATGTAGAAAGAAAGCACACATACAAAAGAGACATACTGCAATATAGGATTCTTTTTTTTTTTCAAGTTTTAGACAAATGACCTCCTAAAGAGCTAAAGTGACGTCTTAATTTCACCAACAGTTTAAAATTGAAGCCGTACAGTGTCATGAACCAAAAAAAAAGAAAAGGAAAACAGCCAGTCATCACACAGCCAGAAAATGTTTGATATTACAATTTAGCAAGGCAAAATGAAACATTTGATATTTCAGATGTTCTGTGTCTGAAAGAGTGTGAACTTTACCGAAAATGAAAACAAGTATGTAACCACATGCATGGTCACACAGACACACACAAAAAATACACAAACTTTCTTCTTTAGTAGTGGCCAGTTTGTGTTTGTTTTAGGAGCCAGTGGGGAAAGCACTTCACTGAGTACCCAGCCTTTATTTCCAGAATGAACACAAACACACACACACTCACACACACTAACACACTCACACCTATAACCCATTACCCTCTGCAGTCTCCCTCAGTCACTTTGCTCAAGTCTCCTCGAGGCTCCCCCTGGGACCAAGACTTGGTGATGAAAGTGTGAATTAATCTCCCATAACAGTGGTGTGTGTTTGTGTGTGTTTGTGTGTGTGTGTGTGTGTGTGTGTGTGTGTGTGTGTGTGTGTGTGTGTGTGTGTGTGTGTGTGTGTGTGTGTGTGTGTGTATGCGCACTTGGATGTGCAGCCCCCTACACCAAAAGAGCAGGGGTCTTGCTAAAGGAGTTCAATCTGACTTTGAGTGACACACTAATGCAGTACCTAACTAATAACCGCCACACACACACACACACACACACACACACACACACACACACACACACACACACACACACACACACACACACACACACACACACACACACAGAGTTCTCCACACAGGTTAAACAGAACAGTCGACGTCATGTTTTAAGGGTTATAGATGAGAATGAATGTGTTGCTATGGAAATAGAAGAAGAGCCAGACATGCTGAGTCAGCTTTTTCCCTTGCTGTTTGCGCTCTTTGAGGACTCTCTCTTTATCAGGGTTGATCATTTTCTTTTCTTTTTTTTTGTTCCAACAAATAGTGTGTATAGCCTGCAGGAACATTTCACCAGACCTATTTAGTGTTGTTTTCTGTGCTGAATCAGGCACTCGGTCAAGCATTCAAGTGCTTAATCTCTTTCATCATGTGGTAGATTTTTTTTTTTATCTTGGCTTTTTCCTTTTTTACCACAAAGGAATAATGTTGAGCCTGTTAGCAGCTGATGTCTCTGGCAACCCCTAACTAGTCCCTCAGCTGCAGTGTACATCAGCTGTTGCAGGGATGACTCGCCACTTGTTCCTCCGTTGCTACAGACAGCAGTTTGAAGACACAAATAGTATGCAGGAAAAAGAGGCGTTTCAACAATGTAACAGTGTCATGTAAACTGGATAATGGGACTGGATACATTTGTGAGAATTTTTTTTTTTTTTTCTCAGCTTAATTTTTGTCAGATAAGGACAAGTCTCAGTCTGTCTGTCCGTCTGTCAATCAAATGGTGACGCTTGAACTGATCAATTCAAGTTTTTATCCTATTGTCCTATTCATATGAGCAAGAAAATGAAACGAAATGCAGAATGTTGGTATCAAAAACTTTATTTGATTGCTTGTCATTTGTCATTGTACAGGAGAGTTGAGACATTACACTGGTAAATGATGTCATTATTATCCAGGTTTCACATCATCATCACAACAGCTGATACTACACCTCTCCTGTAGCTGTAGTGACTGTTCTTGTTCTGGTTTCCAAGAAGGTCATGTTTTCAGTCCTGTTGGTCATTTTGCTTGTTTGTTTGTTTGTTTTTCTGTTAGCTTAAAATCCCCAAAAAGCTCCACACAATTTCCGCCCTTGGTGGAAGTATGTGTACTCTGTAGAATTGCTTTCTAGTATGCTTACGAGAAAAACCCTTTAAAGTAGTGGGCTTTCTTCTTAGATTTAATTGCGGCTCTGTATTTGTGCCATATGTCATTCTGCACATCTCTTGCCAAATATGGA
This sequence comes from Anoplopoma fimbria, assembly GCF_027596085.1. NCBI lineage: Eukaryota > Metazoa > Chordata > Actinopteri > Perciformes > Anoplopomatidae > Anoplopoma > Anoplopoma fimbria. The sequence continues at coordinate 16,478,913 of NC_072464.1, read as the reverse complement.
GCAATACATTTGTAGGAACAGTAAACACACATTGTGGTCTCTTTTTTTTCCACATCTTAGCATGAGCCTTTTGCATTGATTTTCTTTTCTTTTCTTTTAATCAAATCCATACCTGGCAACGACACTGGTGGACTAACTGATTCATGAATCTTTGCTGGTCATTGCTGGTTGTGCTGGTACATGTCCTCTAGGAGTGTGTTGTTCTTTAAGAGTGTGGGGGTGTTTAGGGATTATATGGTCTCTCTTTAAAACCTTAGTGACTAACCCATGTTCCTGCTTGGTATTTTTCTATTCACCCATCTGTCAAGGATAGTGTAGGTGTGTCTGGGTAAGATTTATTTAGCTCTGTGCTAAATAAATCTTACCCTTTTAGACCTTTTAAAAGTGTCACCATGTTCTTGTCAGATACAGACCTCTATAATGAGACTCTAGAGCTCTGACGATCAAAATGTCACATCAATTTCAATTCTTGTCGTACACCCAATGTTTTAATCAATAATCAAATATGTAATCAGTCAAACTTCAACATCTTCATCAAACCTATTGTGATGTTTTTGGTTTTTTTTACACTCCACTTGTCCAGTTCCCACCAAGGCAGTGTGACATAATGATCTCCATCATTGTACTTCTCCCTTACCTGTATTTACCTGAGGTTGATGTGCTGACGCCCGAGGTTACCACGGCAACATCAAGCAGCAACGACACTACCTGCTTTCATCTCCGGAGTGAGACGTTGCTTCGCCCTGTCATTCCCACGTGTGTGTGCATGTGTATGTGTATGTGTGTGTGAGTGTGTGGGTATGTGCATATAGGTGTGTGTGTGTGTGTGTGTGTGTGTGTGTGTGTGTGTGTGTAAGGATTTGGTGGGGGTTCCAAAAAGAGTGTGTTACCAATCCCTGTAATGATCCTTTGAACCTGTGTCTTTTGTGTTATATTGTACCAAGAACACATATACAACCCTTAATCTCAACCTGAACAATATACTAAATATAATCCTATACCAAGTCTTTATAAAACATGATGTTTCACATATTTGAAGAAATATTATTGACCAAAATGTCATCAACTTTCCAAATAATCCTCACCTGAAATACAACACTGTGTCCCTACAAATATAGTTACACATCATCACACACTCAATCTCCATAGCTATATCTCCCACACCTTTACAATAATATACGTGAGTGAGAAAGCCTTCACAAACACACACGCTCACACGCAGACGTTCATGCACATTCATTCACATTCACTCATTTTTCACACCACCAATCTGTGGCAGTAAACAACAAGCTCTCAGTCATTACCTTCACATTACCCCCTCAGTTCATAAATACTGAACGAAGACCTGACACTGTACTAACACACACACACACACACACACACACACACACACACACACACACACACACACACACACACACACACACACACACACACACACACACACAATTCATCTTCTCAAGTCTGAGAGTATCTCTCTGGACACATTTCTCTCCCTTTGCATGTGTTTTGTGTAAGATCTCTCTCTCTCTCTCTCCCCTCTCTCTCTCTCTCTCTCTCTCTCTCTCTCTCTCCCTCTCTCTCTCTTTGCCTTCTCAACCTTTTTCAACCCAGATTGTTAAATGAACATGCAAATGCACAAACACATCTTTTTCCTCTGTCGCTCTTTACTCATTCTTTCTCATCTTCTTCTAGCTCTTTCTCTGATGTTTGTGTGAAGAGAACTTAATTAATTTTAGTGTTGCCACATAATGAACACACACACACACACACACACACACACACACACACACACACACACACACACACACACACACGGACACACACACACACGGACACACACAGAGAGACACATGCACATGCTCCCATTTAAGGGTTAGTTAAAACTAGACAACTATGCTTTGCGCCTCCTGGGATCTCTTGGGAATTATGCTATTTTGTGCTATTTTGTGCTATTTGTGTGCATGAGTTTGTGTATGCAAACCATGCATTCCTATATTTCCATGCTTGTATTTTTTCTTTACCGGTTATATTTTTCCCCCAGTAGAAACAAGGCACATTTTCATTTTGAATGCTTTGCAATGAAGCTGCCCACAGCCAGTATTCAACATTTTGTAGTTTAAACCTTTTTCATGCCAAAATTGACCGTGTAAATGTTGCCTCCAGCATGTTACTCTTTTCTGCCTGGAAGAGCCTCTGAAAGTTCATTTATTTTTGCCCTCTTGCAATACAGGGTGGTACTAAATATACATTATACATTTTCAATAGATTCACTGGCTATTAGTGAATTGTAAGTGGTAAACAGAGGATGACGGCAAGAGCTGGCCCAAATATGATTACCAATAAAAGGTTATTGGTTTGTTTTATTGAGTTAAAGACCTGGTAATATCAGCTTCTGGTAAAACTTGATCCGTCTATTACAGGTCGCAGACTTGGGAAACATTAAATCTTTTGCTGCTAGCCACGCTAATCTTAAGCAGAATCAAAAGACATCTTTGGCTCTTTATTGGTAATGTAATGCAGCAATGCCAAAATGAGCAAGCATCCTCCCTTTTGGCAGAAGGAGATCAATCCCGTCACCTGACCGGCTTGCATGTTGTGTTGCTCTAACTATTTGTGTCCGTGTTGCTCTGAATCTGGGTGATGTCATCTCGCATTAGTCTCATCCTTGGCCCTTCCATCATCCCGCTCATACATATATATGGAGATGGAAGACGCTGGGTCGTACGATTGATAGAAGGAGGCAGGGTGGCGGTCGAGGGCAGCTTATAGCCCTGGTGATGGTGTAATGAGATAGTGTGTGTGTGTGTGTGTGTGTGTGTGTGTGTGTGTGTTGTTGAGTTTAGGGGGGGTTGATCTGTAATGGGTGTTAAGGCCAAAACAAGCTTTGGAGCTTGACTGCCATTCCCACGGGTGTATGGGTGGATTCCCATCAATCCCATCCCCCAGTTTCACAAAAACACTCATGAGCACACAGACACACGGACACACATTAGGTTAAGGGTTAACCCCCTCACTCCTGGTCCTATTGTTACTATGGAGATGAGGGTGAGATGTCAGTGGCCAATGGTCAAGCAAATACATTTCAGACAGAGCAATAGTGGCATTTTTTTAAGGTTGATTTTGAAATTGAAATTCATTATCTTGGGGTTTGATTTTGACTTTTCCACTCGTGTGGTGAAAATGATCAATTCCGAAAAGAAGACATATAAGTGTTATTATTATTCTGAAATGATAGCGGTCCCAATATTTGTGGGTTCTCGATGTGCCATACAGTTTTGGTACGAACTCACAACGTTTGTAGTGCTAATATGATTGATCACTAAATGATATTCAAAACATACTTTAACAAACAGGGTAGTTTACCAGCTTGGGGCCGACTTTGTTAGCCACTTCTAAATAGCATCTGCTAACGTTAGCATCCAGGCTAATTAGCTTCCACTTTGCGAATGGAATACAAACAGCAATATAGGTTTTCCCAAATGTCTCCAATAGTTCCTCTCAAACGCTATGTGGGCTTCTTGAAAAAGTTGACATGAATATTCATAGGATATACAGGGCTATGAAGTTCTCCAGTCAGTAGTGCACCACAAAAACAGCATGTTATATTTGTGGAGGTTGCTTCCACAATTATGTCCGAAACAAATATGTCCAAAACCTTTTTATCCTCTTTTGAAAAATAGAAAATAATGCAAAATAGATTATTCAGAGCATATTTCCTTGCAGAAAAGAGGCAAGATAATTAAAATAAACACTTGACTTCAACTGAGTGATTGAGTTTTTTTTACAATAATTCCACACTCCTTTCTAATAGGGGTTTAACAAAATATCAATGCACTTGAGTATCGCAATATTACGTTATGTGATATTATATACATTTTAATTATTAGGTTACATGCAAAGATGGCACGCAGTGGCTCAGATTACACAAAAAGTAGTGCTGTTACATGGGATGTTACATGAACAGTGATAAATGCAAAAGCAGATCCCACGGTTTTGATTACGTCAAAAAGTTAACTTTTTTAACTCAGATTTTATACATATGGCTGTGTGTTCTTTACTATGACAGTTTAGATTTTTAAAAATACAACAGTTTTATAACAGTGTTGCAACATATTGAATCATAACCCTTGTATTGTAATACTTATTCTTTCGCCAGATTCTTGCCAATAAACAGCTCTGTTTGTCAAGAGCGACTGGATAATGTGCTACAACAGATTTAGCTTCACGTTGAAGTTCACCAGAGTTACCAACTATAATGAATGTTTTTCGGTAAACAGTTTCTTGAACAACTGAGAAAGCAAAGATGTGTAACCACATTGTGTAAAACACCACAACCTCATAATTAGTGCACCAATCTATAATCCTGTCAGACGTGGGTGGGCATCCATGTGCCACTTCCTGGTGGGAAAGTCACATCTTCTGCCCTTGCATCACAAGAGATGTTGTCAGGCTAATGAAACGTTCAGACCAAACCGGAGTTGCCCCCCTGCTGCCATCTGGGTCAACGTGTAGAATTGCCCCAAGCAGCTTTAAGCAGTCTTCTCCAATGTAGGAAAAAGCGTTTTGAGTCATAGCTTGTGACTCCGGGTGGTTTTTACTTTGGTGTTGAGAGTCTGCTGACTCCTCCCGCAAGCAGCATGCGACGTAATGTGTGTGTCTGTTGTAATAACAGATGAGGTTCCACTGGTGATGTGCTTGAAGAAGTGGAACGGTTCTCTTGGGGAGGAAAAGATTCATGGAAACACACTGTGGTTTCTCCAGGTGTCAGGCAGTGCAGGTGTGTGTATATGTGTGTGTATATATGCCATTGTGGTGATACGTTACAGTTGCTTCCTGTCTTGTTGCAAAAAAATGCCTCCTGAATCCTCCACCTCCACCTACTCCTCCTCATCTTTCTCTGTAATGGAGAGATGTTGAAATGCACCCACCACCCACTTTAGACTTGGCAGGAAACAGACTCTTGGCTAGAGTAGAGAAGAGAGATCAGTGTGCATATACACACACAGACACACACACTCACAGACACATGCACAAATACACACACATCTGAGGAGGATTTGGAAACATGGCAGCAAATACAGGTCTTCCTCTTCATCGACCTGCTGTTCATTCTCACAGCTCTCAACTTCAATTCGTCACCAGTAGTGTTCATGGATCTTTGTGAAATCATTCTTCTCCCCTCTTTTTTACTTTGCCCATAGGACTGAATGCACTTTCTACTGTAGTGCAGTCCCTTTTAAAGGGATTTTAATGTAATAATTTGCTCTTTGAAATATTTTAATTGGCCTTTTCAGCAGTTTGAATGTGGTAGACAAACATACCAAGCATATTTAGCATCTATAATAGGAGCCGTGACATGAACGCCACAGGATTATTATTGCAGTGCGACCATATGTCCACCATAAACTCACTAATGAGTATGACTCATAACAAATTGTGACTGCAGGAATATTGTTGTTGCACATTAGTTATAATGGGTTTTTTTTGTCGCTTCCCTTCATCCATTGAGGATTAACGCAGCATATTTCTGAAATGTGTGCTGCATGACATTTATAGGGGTCATATAAGAACATTTCAGGTTATTTCGGGACACGCTCTGATCATGATCATGGCTGCGGTACAACTGTGATCAGCTTTCCGTTCTGACGTCTGAGTCCAAACATCCACTCCTGGCTGTGTGTGCATGTGTGAGGATTTGAGTGTGTGTATTTTGTTTACGCATAAATGCTATGTGTGCATATTTGAATTGGCATATGTATGTTGGCGCAGTTTCTGGTGGTGGTTTGTGTGTGTATTTAGAAAATGAATGGGCTATGTGTTTATAATACAGAATGAGTATGTATCCTCATGTGCATGTGTGTGTTGTTTTGGCTGCTTTATGTTTTTAGGAACAATTTCTCAACCTTTTATAGAGCTTGACTTGAGGTTTTAGAATGAGGTTGGAATGTGTGTGTGTGTGTGTGCGTGTGGTTGTGGTTGGGTGTGTAAGGGGTGTGTAGTGGGTCATGGTAGTATGTTTGAAGGAAAGGGAGGGTGCAGGAAAAGTTGGAAGGAAAATGTTAAAACCTAGAGGCAGTTATGTTGTGCATTTTTGGATCCGGGTCTGGTGTGTGTGTGTATGTGTATAAATGTGTGTGTATAAGAGGGATCTGGCAAGTTTCTTCCTTCAGGACAGGGATTATGTAAGCAGAGCGAAGCGAGGTCAAATACCAAACTCTGGCCGGCTGTGTTCTGTTTAGACTGGGAAGAATGGAAACACTGGGACAATCAAGCTCCTCTGCTCTTGGATGTGAAAAGCTTTACTCTCTCCAGAAACACATAGCTGGCTGCTGTTTTCTCAGGTCCCTCATATTATACAGCCACTAAATCTCTGATATATCACCAGTTTATTCTCGTTATTCTGTGTCACTTTAAGACATACGCAGAGAGAGTGCAATTAATTAAGAAAGAAAGTGAGAAGGAAGATGATGAGACATATCAAAACGGAGACACGTCGCCATGGCAACATGCACAGACCATTCTGGAGCTCAAATGTACATCACAACTACATAATCCTACTCTCTTTATGATGAAAGAGGTTCAGTAGGGGAATGTTTATCAAAATGTTTGTGTTTGTGCTTGTTGTAGTGAAGGCCTCCTGACAACTTGTATTCAAGATAATAAAAATTACAAAAAAAGGTACAAATGGCTCACCAGTACAAAATGTACTATAAAGGCTGGTAAAGGCTGCTGGTGTCCTTGGTGATGGTCGTGTTTGTTTACGTTTTTTGCAATCAAATATCACACCCAGTTTGGCAATGATTTGTGTAGGTGCACAACACAATATTACAAGAGTTCAGCTGTAATGTTAAAATTTGAACCATAAGAATTATGTAAAAAGTAATACAAAGAAGCAGAAAAAAAGCAATGACACACGAGTAGTCTGTGTGAATGTTTCCCTTGATGAACACATTCACTCTTGCTGCGTAAGCAACTCATTTGTGTTGTTTTTCTCTGTAGTCCAGTGAAATTATAACAATTTGTAGTGTCATTCATGTTCAGAGCCTGTTGCCACTTCCCTCCTCAGGGAGCCACTAAGTGTCTGTGTACCAGCATGTGTTACAGTATGTGAGCTTCTCAATGGGAAACTCTGAAAAGGAGCCCATGTGTGAGGAGAAAGTGTGTTTTTGCTCGCTGTTAGGGTAAGGTGCTTAGCAACTCCACCTGCTGATAACACTTTATAGTCAACTTTGTTATGTGTTGGCGTTACATGCATCAGCACAACACACAACTATTGCTCATGGTGGCAAATGGAAGCAGTTATACAAATGCTGTTGGCTGCTGGTGACTCACCAACCTGAACTGCTAATTCTGTTTGCTGCAGTATCTACAAAAAGGACTCATATGACAGAAATTCAATGCTTTTCTAACTTAACCTTTGGTGGAATGGTATCATAATGCTATGATCATATGTAGGGGTTTTGTCTTTTGTAGTACATAACAGTTGAAAACATTAAACATCAGTTGTTTTAAATTAAATTGAGCATTTTAAATATGGTTTGCCATATTGGGATTTACATCAAATATACAGCAATATCAGAAAGATCGTCTCGTTTTTTAGTGTAAATCAGACAGTAAACAAAGCATTTGCAGGCATTTTGGACATTATAAGCGTGCTAACATATGACTAATATAATTTACTCGCTCCTTTAAGGTTAACTGTTTGACTTTCTGTGGATTGGAATAGTTCCAAACCTGACAACATACTTTACTTGGGTAGAAAATAAGATATACAGCCTCACAGTTTATCAGAATGGACTACTCTGCAGTCCCATTTAGTCATTTAACCAGAGGAAATAGCAACACTGTTCACACTGCCCTATTTAATGACAGTGAAGTAACTCATTTAAAGTCTAATTTAAACTTTATCAACTTGTTTAGTCTGTTTTAAGGGGCTTTTTTTTGTACAGAAAAATTTGTGAGTCATGTTCAGCTTGGAGCAGCCCTTTTTAAAATGACCAAACCACAAAAAATAACAGTCCTTTCTTGTATATGAGCAACTCTGTTGTTTGGTTTTGTGTGTGTGTGGCTATATATTTGGGAATATGTGTGGAAGTAAAGGTACGTTATCCTGTGTGAGTCATATGCTTTGTTATAGTGGGTTATCTGTCTTTCCAGGAAGACAGATAGAGATGTCACAGTTATTATTCTGTTGTAATTCCCAAGTGGAATCAATCTCACCTCTTCTTCTCCTCAACATCATCTATCTTTCTACTTTTTCCTCCTTTGTCTCACAGCCTGACAATAAGAGTGACACACTGTGCCAAAAGGATGTGCTTGACGATATCCTCAATATAGTGTGTATTATATAGGTTGTCATATATATAAAGGATACTTTCCCCAAGATAGCGCTACCATGCGCCACACAGGCAACTGATATTGTGATACACAATATTGCAAAACCGCTATCTATGATACATTATGGTATCTGTGTAACTAGAGAGGGAAGCAGCACAATGAAAAAGCACGCTCATATTTACTGCATTGCAAAATGTATCATTTAAAGGTCTAATCACCCTAAACCAGATTTTTTTTTCGTGCTGGAAGAAAAGTTGAATATTTCATAGATAACTACATTTTAACAAAAGAAGGATACACATAGTAACAATCAACCAACCACAAAATGGAAAATGGAAACTTTACATAAAATATTTTTAGACCCCAAGTCTGTTACCTTACATAATAGTGTAGCACTTACTGTATTCGTATTAGTCTGTTGCAATTATTGTTTTCGTAGTAATTTGCCTCTGCACTATACTTTTGCTCTGGTTTATGCTTTTAGATGCTTGTTTAAGAAAGGAGATGCACTTATGACTTCTGGTGACTAGTAGTTCTCTTGAATACCTATGTTGAATACACTTCCTGTAAGTCGCTTTGGATAAAAGCGTCTGCTAAATGACTGTAATGTAATGTAATGTAATGTAATGTAATAGTGTGTTTGCACCCCTTTTGTTAAAATGTTTCAAGATGAAGCCAAATTTGCGAAAAATGGCATTTTATACTCAAGAGTCAAGAGTAAAATGTAGTGCTATTGAGAATGCAGTCATTTATCGAGCTATTCATTTTGCCGTTTTTTTAGATTAACTTTCTTTGTTGCTATGGCAACGCATTTTGTCTTGTACTGTGCATTTTCGAGCTGCATCATAAGTCATACCATCACTCTGGACATGAAAAAGAGACTCATGAATGTAAATCACACATTAGACTTGCTCAGTGCATTGAGCGAAGAAGAGTGTGATTGTGGTTAAGGTTCAGTACTGAGCCACTTGTACTGGGTTGCTTGTAGCTGCTGCTGTGAGGAGCATAAAGGGACTACAACTTCAGCATTTTGTAATACAACCCTGTGTTGTAGAGTGATAAATTAATCTTGGAACTTGAAAATCAATGCATTCTAATAGCGGGTAACATTTACCCGTTGGCGGTTTCAGGTATACAGCGAGCCCTGGGAGTTCTAATGTTTAAGGTTCACTTCTGTATTTTTAAACCTGGATGTCTAAGTGACAAATGGGGACAACCGTTTTTTAAAGTAGTCCAGTATTGAGAGATATTGCTGACACTATTATTTTTCAAACTGCAGGAAGATAAGATAAGCCTTTATTGATCCAGAGCCACAGAAGACATGACTTAACTATTCTCACAGGCTGACTTAAGTAAACTGATATTCATGTGTACAGAAAAAGTACCCTTTTAACAGAAAATGCAAACTTACATATAACTTAAAAACGTAGCAATTACAGTGTAAAATCTATAACCTCTAAAATATATTTATCAAACTCCGGTGAACATTCAACAATAAAAGATGTGAGTCAATAATGTATCATTTTACAGTTTTCAACTGGCACAAACAGTTAGTATTCTCTCGGAGTACTAAAGCCCTCAGTGTCTTGCTCTTCCGCTGTGCATCACTGTCATCTCATACATGTTTCTCTCTTCTACTCCCTCTCTTTCATCACTCCCCATCTCGTCTTTGAGGGATGTTTGGCCTCTTGGAGAGAGACTTCTAGGGAATGATTGCAGCCACTTCTCCATTCAGCTCTCCATTCATTCTCTTCATCAGTCCTCAGACAGCTGGCCAAAGTCCAAACTCATCTCGCGCTTCCTTTGCCCGGTCCTGCCAGCTCGGTTTAAACACCATTGGTCATCATGCTGTTGTCTGGCACAAGCTGCATATCGCTGCAACAGGGAAAACTCATAGAATGCCCAATAGCAGTCTTTTGTTGAAACCTGACCATTGTCTATTTTTGTGACCTAGCTGTCTTCGTCTTTGCGAATTAGCGAAATACTATCGTCCTCATCTTTTAATCTGGGATGTCAGAAAGTGGCTTTAAGGGGGTTAAACAGAAAGTTGTATCTTCTTAAATTGCTTCTTGTACGGAGTAATCAATGAAGAACGTATGCATTGTTACTTTTGAAAGGAGAATGAAATTAAATTGTAATTTATGTTGTTCCATGTTGCGGCCCGGAAATCAAAGATGCAGTAATGGTGTTTCTCAAAGCTTTCTTTAAGAAAATACCAAACTATTATGTGCTGGGTTCCCATTAGAGTTAGACATTTGCTGTTAATAATGGCTCTTTTTAAAGCTGCTAAAGATTTGTATGTTATCTGCCTTATCATTCTGACACACACAGAGCTGAAAGAGACAAAATTGTCCAGACAAGACAAAAAACAACAACTTTTGATTCTACATGTTTGGGAAAAAATCAATTCTGCACAAAAGAAATTATGAAAACAATTCCATACACAAAATGCATTGATTTCAGCTTCCATAAAACCATTTGGTCCAACCATAACTCTGCATTTGTCACAGATCATCGTTAGCGGCAGTGTGCTGTCATGGCCTAGTTCTACCATCATGCCATCCTGTTCCAGAACTGTTTGTCTCAGGCAATCAAGACTAAAACTAGGCTAAAACTGAGTGCAGCATTGAATAGAAATTTCATGTGGATCATCACAGTCTTTTTTTTTTTTTCGGTCTTCAAAGAGGCTGGCGATGGTTGTGATGGCAGCATTAATCAACTGGGTGAAAATGTGCTGGAGAGCCACAGGAGATACTGGCACAGTAGTAAAACTGGGACAGTGTCAGACCCTGCAGCCATGGCTTTCCCTTTTCCTCTCTGAAAACACATTCTTTCATACATTAACCCCATTTCTCTCCTCATCAGCACGCTCCGCCTTTTTCCGTCTCCCCCTTTTTCTGTCTCCCCCTCCTCCATGCGCCCGCTCACTCTTTTGCCCCCAGTCTTCCCAGTACCCCAGCTCTGTTCAGTTACATTGTGCTTTCTGGTAAAAAAATGAAGCGCTGTTGTTAAATTGATATATACAGGTAGTTTTAACAGATCCCTTGGGGTAAATTAAAAATCAATGCATGTCGCTGCCATAATAGGAAGAATACGCAAGATTTTGAAAACTGTTTTCACACTGGAAGATACTGAACAAGTGCATGCTGAGCATTTATTTTTCATTGAGTCTGAAAGTGTCTTATAAAATATAAAGAAATAGACTTTAAGCGCTATTGCACAACCTTTGAACATGACACTGTGTGAGGAAAATAATTTTTTGGTCAGTCAGGTCTCATTTTTGCGATTATATAAATCATCTTTATTTGTATTTTTGAAAGGCTGACAAACAGTGATAAAAGGGGTTATGTCAGCACCTGTGATTGTTCAGTATTTTGGTGACTCACTTCACTAAGTAGTTGCGGAAGCATCCAGTTGAAATATGTGATTGCACAGAGAAATAATACAGATTTATCACAGTTTGATTATGACAAGGAAGGCAGATTCAAGAGCAGTGATTAATTCCTTCTTGCATTTGTAACACTCAACAGCTTGAAGCTTTCCCTTTTAGCTGAAGGCAGCAGGTATGTGTTTATCTAAAGAAACTAATTTGAGTGCTTTAAATCATCAGAATTATGCAAGCCAGATTCACTGTGGTTCCTTTCATCAAAACCCTGCAGCACCAGGCTGATGAAAAATAACCACAAAATGTCTGTGTTCATAAACAAATTAACCCGGTTGTATATAGCTGCTTTTTTGACAAAGTCTGCCAGCATGAAAAATCATCAGGACCACTGGACTCATACTTCAGCGCCGTCAGGTTAGTGGGTCAACAGCTGTGTGCGGTTATTTCTTTCCAACAGGTCTGACAAGAGTAGGGCCTGAAGCAATACATGTTGCAAGTTACCTGTAGGCTGGAAACAATAATTCCTTATGGAAATCCATCATTTTTTAAAGAGCAACCAATGATCATTACAGGAATTGTCATTTTACGCAACCGTAAAAACATCTAAAGTGAATGTTTTGTACCCATTTTGAAAATACTGACATAATAACGCACGTAAATTAAATCATATCAGCAAGAATTCACTTTAAAGTGTTTTTGCAGATGTGCTTATTATACAAATTCAAAATGATAGTGCTACTCTTTGCTCATGAATTTTTTGTAAGTCTAGAATTGAGATCATAAAGAGACATCCTTTTTCCTCGGCAGGACATTTGCACTCTATATTTCAACTTGCAACACTGCACATCGCGAACAAGTTTCCTCTGAAGAGAAGCCGCTCTCCGCTCTCCATTACCAAACCGTCAGTACATTGTGGTGGGAGAGCACTGCTTTTACAGGGAATGAGAACAGCCGATGTGGTTGTTACCATGAATACCTAACACCAGTTCCTAACACACACTGAGAATGTGTGATAAAGCCACCCTGGTTTTTTTTTCTTTTTTCACACTGCACACCTGCAGCAACGATGATACCAAATGTAGTCTGACATCACCATCAAGCCCCTCAGACTTACCAAAATGACTTCTGAAAAGCCCTCTGTTTAAACCTCATTTCCGTACGATAACATTACTTTGACATAAATAAACCCATTGGCTGTAGTGAACTATTTTGTGTTGAAACTCAAACCGAGTGATGCTGCAAGCTCCTGTAATGTCATGAAACAGTGTTTGTGAAAACTGTCATGCCTACAAAAGAAATTCTGGGCAGAAAATCTGCTTGTTTTTTAATTTTTATTTTGAGTTCAGGATGTTTTACTGTGTAGTCTAAATTTCATTTGTAATGCATCACTGCAGCAGAGTTTAAAATATGTAGGGAACATATTCTTAAAGCCCACAGTGGCAAATAGGTTTTAAAAGCCTCACCGCACTCACAAAATCTACCAGAAATTAGCCAGTGGTCCATGCTGATGACCAATCCCGACTGTAAAATGTAAACTGACCCTAGGATGGGGGTCTCAATGTGAATGGTTTTCCCCCTGCCCATCGTCCAAAGCAGATGGAAGAGGCTCCTGTTTCTTTGGTCCTTGTCCTAAATGTAGCACTTGTGGCTGCGTCCCAAACAGTGATGCTACAACAGGTGTTTCGCCTTAGATAGCTAATGCTCAACACCTGCTGTGACATCACTGGATGATGGGGCGTGGTCATTTGTGAAACATGCTTGAAAGTTTCACCCATCCCAGAACAGTCCAACAGCAGTTTTTTATGCCTTTTTCTGATTCAGTGCAGTGATGCAGGAGTTAAGTTTCACTTCATGATGACTGCAAAGAGAACAGAATACACTCTACAGTGTATAAGTGCTAAAGAAAATAAAAGTTAAAATTGTATAGAAGCTACAATAGAAGCTACCCCTCTACAATTGACTAATGTCCACTCTCCAGTTCTGCTGTTGCCCCATTATTATACTTCCTCTTTGTTCTGCACCCTCTTTTCTCTCTCTTTACGCTCTCCCTCTGGTTTTGAGTGACACTACAGTGCTCCTTTATATCTGCTGAATTCAGCTGCTGCAGCTTTAGACTCACACACATTCTCGCACACTTTTCAAGACATAAAACAATGTCAGCAGGAAGGCTTTTTCCTGGCGGCCTGTTTCTTCTGTGCGTCGTATGATCTCTGGCTGTATTAAAGGAAAAACCCTCTGCAGTCACACCTATTCAGTCACGCTCCCACTCTCTCTTCTATCGCCACCAGAAAATTGAATTTCTACCGCTGTTGTTCCCTGTGATGTCCCTGTCCCAGATAAGTCACTCATGTCCCTCTGTGCATGCATATAGGCACACACATACACACAGTAGAACACAGCTGATGCAGGCTTTTTAAGGCCAACACTGTTGTTTTGTTGACAGTTGCTTATACTGTAGCTGGTGTTCCTGCTCACATTTAATGACTTCCAGATTGTCTGTTTCCACGCCAAAAACTAGAAGTAGTTAGTCTTCTCCCAGATTTATTCTCTTGTCAGGGTTGAAAACCATCTGAATACAGAATTAGATTTAGGGAAGGAGAATTGGAAACCAAAATCCAAGATAACACTAACACTCCTACACTAACAAGTACTTATATATTACCTAAATACATTCACATTCAGGCATTTATGATTTTATTGAATTTTAGACAGTTGAAACAGACAGGAAATGAAGTAAGAGAGATTTGTAATGTAATGATATGCAACAAAGGTTTCCAGCTGCATTCCAACAGAGGACATCGTCATTATGATGTCTCCACCTCAAACCTATACAGTAGGACACCAGTCGGCCTTAAATTCACACATTCAATTTAACTAAATCAAGTAAAAGTCTTTCTATTCAAACCAGTTGTTAAAAAAATTATAATAAACTAATAAAGTAATTAATAAACTACAATTTCATGACTCAATCTACAATGATAGAATTATTTCGATTTATTGTCATCAAGCGAAAATGATCAACACTCTCTGGTTCTAACTTCAAATATGCAGATTTGATGTTCTTATTTTTAAAATCATTTTAAGGTTTACAATTTTTCATTACTGTCTGACATACAGGCTTAATGCATAATCAAGACATTAATCAACAGTGTTCTGTATAGATTCATCAGTGTAATAACTGTTTGTTGCAGCTCCAATTCTTGTGTGTGTAATCAAACAATCAGCATCACAGCCATTAGCGTTGAATTAATGACTGTAACACTCTAAATCAGCGAACCAGAATATTGTAAGCTAGTTGTATGTGGTGTGACTTTGCGTGGCCTCTAGCGTTGAGCTCCTACTTTGAGCATAAAGTTATTACATGATCTTGACTCATAGTAGGGTGTGAAACTTCGATTGGAATATTCGAGTGGATAAAGTTTCCGTGTGTGATGGCCTTGTTTGATGTAGAGCATCAAGACATCCATTCATATATTCACCCCATTGACTGATTTAGAAGTCTTGCTGTCGTGGTGCTAACATTTGGCTCCAGCTGTCTGAGCTCTCAGTTCTGCATTGTAAGATACATAAAAAGCCACAAAATCTAAAACACATTGATTTGTGAGTAGATGCCATCCGTTATCACCCTGCGCCTTCCAGGGTTGAAATTTTCCTCCCATAGCTGTCACAGTGCATCTATTTTTTTTAGACAGCTCATGGTTTAATGTTTCCCTCTTTCTACATAGTTTTATATGTTTTCTCCATATGGGGAAGACAGTAATCAGCTTGATTGTGTGTGTAAGTATAGTTCTGCCGTATTCTCACTATGATAAAGCGAAGAATTTCTGCTGACTGACATTCCGATTCGCAGACAGGCTACATTCCCAGCCACAAGCTGCACATACTCCCAGAAACCACACACTCTCTCTCTTTCTCACACACACATTCAGAGGACAATGGTTTATGTCTAACAGGAATACATGTGGCAATAAGGACACACACTCTCACACACACACACACACACACACACACACACACACACACACACACACACACACACACACAAACACACCGGGCTCAGGCTGATTAAGCAGTCTGTATCAACAGATGGCTCTGAACACTGCAGATGTTTGTGTGTGTTGCTGTTGTCAATTGTGAATAAAGATCTCTTGTTTTCCATAATTGAATCTTATGACTGGTGTGTGGCTCATGAGACACACACACACACACGCACACACACACACACACACACACACACGCACACACACACATGCAGATGAAGATTGTTTTTGTTTTGATTGGTTTTCCAATAGTGTCTTCTTTTGGTTTGGCACACTCCAATGGACAGTGATCCATTAGCTACTGGTGGTCCATAAGTGGACAGGTGGGGTTGTCTGGAGTCCCACTGGTGGTCAACAGACGTGTGTGTGTGTGTGTGTGTGTGTGTGTGTGTGTGTGTGTGTGTGTGTGTGTGTGTGTGTGTGTGTGTGTGTGTGTGTGTGTGTGTGTGTGTGTGTGTGTGTGTGTGTGTGAGAGAGAGACATTTGGAGCCAGTCTGGTCTGTGCTCACAGGACTGAGGCTTCCCTGTATGTGGTATGTGAGCTGCCAGAGTGTGTGTGTGCGTGTGTGTGTGTGTGTGTGTGTGTGTGTGTGTGTGTGTGTGTGTGTGTGTGTGTGTGTGTGTGTGTCTCCTTGGCCAAACTTGTTTGACCTGCCATCTGAATGAGGTATTTCACAGCACTGTCCCAGAAAGAGTGCAGTGAAATATAATGAACCAAACCATTTTAATGTCAGATAATGATACGCTCCTCTACTGATCCCTGTGGGGAACTTTTTCTGAAGGTCAGGGACTGAGTGGGGATTTAATATCCTGCTCCAGGACAACCATTGTGTGTTTTAACCCACTCACTCAGTGGCACAGAGAAATAAGCTTTGGCTTTGGAAAAAGTTGTTAGAAGTAAATTCATTGCTGGTTTTGTTGTTTTCATGGGGTTCATTGATGATAAGAAAGATAATTTAAGCCTCCATGCTGCCCAACAAATACAAACAGGAATACAATCAACTGAATATATCAGAAATGAACTAATGCTAAAGTAAAGTAATTAAATAACATAATTGGGAGGGGGGTTCCTGATACAAGTGAACTGCATAAACACTATCTAGTTGCACCAGGGCTGCAACAGACAATATTCATTATCAATTAGTCTGTTGATTTTTTTTTGAGGGGTAACATTTGATTTATTATTTAATCAATACAAAAGTAATGATTATTTTCATTATCAACTCATATTTGACATTGTTTCAGTTTGAATATAATGTCACAAAAAGTGACAAACAATCATGCACTAAAAGCTCTGTCATCAAAGCAAAGAAAGCTCGGATTAAAACACAGTCAGAGGGAGAGTGACTTCATTCTCTGCTCAGGTAGACATTATTCGCTGTTTGCTGCTGTATTAATACTTAAAATGTTAAATACAGCTCCTTTAAGTGTAGTACTTAAGTTGCCTAAGTGTACTTAGTTCCATTGCACCACAGCAACAAAATTGTTCACAAGAGCACAACGTTCTTTGTAGATCAAGTGTCTTAATTATGCTCTCAAAGGGCACCAGATTGATGCATTTAAATTTAAAGTGTACAACATTTTCAACCAAACCCCCTTGGGAGTCCGAGGTCCACCCAACATAGTCAAAATCCTGTGAAAAACAATATGACTTTACTTCACTACAGTTGAGACCAAACTTGTGAATGAGTGAACAAACTGGAACAGAAAGGACGGATGTATATCTGAGCTGGGTTGTGTCTCTTATACTAATTTGTTTCCACCATTCAAATTCAATTAGCAGTAATTCCGCTAAACTCATGCTAGCGCAGTAAAACCGGGTTTAATTCAGTATAATCTGATTCAGTGCATTTTAGTTTACCGCCATCTATTCCTACTCACTCCACTCTAGTCTTGATGTGTCTACTATAATCCAGTTCCATATAATCCAGTAACTGAGCTTAATCTGTTTTAGACCCTCATGATCCAGTCCAGTTGAACACAATCCCATTTCAGTCCACTATAATCTGGTTCAGACCAGCTCAGTTCACATTGTGAGGATGCGAATGTGTTTTTTGGTCCCATCGAGGAGACAGATGCTCTCAGCCTCTCTCTCTCTCTTTCTCCGCGTGAATGAGGTTATGATTGAACCTCTACGTAGACAGATGGAGGAAGGTGTGTGTGTGTGTGTGTGTGTGTGTGTGTGTGTGTGTGTGTGTGTGTGTGTGTGTGTGTGTGTGTGTGTGTGTGTGTGTGTGTGTGTGTGTGTGTGTGTGTGTGTGTGTGTGTGTGTGTGTGTGTGTGGGTGGGTGTGTGTGTCTGCATGTGTCCGTCTGCACCAGCAGTAGCTTCCCCGGCTTTGTGGTTTTGGCCAGACCACTCTAACACACACACACACACACACACACACACACACACACACACACACACACACACACACACACACACACACACACACACACAAACAGAGTTTTCTTAGCTATACTTACATCAGCGTGTCTGGTCACTGTCTGACTCAGCTGCTCTGGGCACGTGTGCATGTATAGTAAATATACGGCATGTTGTAAATGTGTGTGTGTGTGTGTGAGAGAGAGGGAAAGTAAAAAGTAATCCTTGTTGGTTGAGTGCACCTCAGACTGACTGAACCACAATTATAGCGACAATCTACTCCCCATGCTGTATTCTTGGCAGCATGTGTGAGAGGCCCCAAAGATAAACTCTCCAAAAGCTCGAGTTTCATTGTGTTTGTTCAGGAAATGTTTGTGTGGTGCTACAGAGAGGCGCACTGGGACAAACAGAGAAACAAACAGAGAAGGGAGAGAGACTTAAAGGTTTGGATCAATGACCTAAGCTCCCTCTCTCTCTCTCTCTCTCTCTCCTCTCTGTCTCTCTATGGGGTCTTGCAGCTGCTCTGAGCTGTCCTATGGTTGATGATGTCAACAAGCAGCTGCGGTCTAGTGATGACATCGGCAAACCAACAGACAGAAACACAGATACCCACCCACTAGGGTTGGGAATCACAGAGTAACTCAGGATGCGATAGATTGCCCAGGATAACTATAGAATCATGATTCAGCGAGTCTGTGGTACTCTATACATGGCAAGACAATCATCTACGATTCGTCAGAGACTGTGAGCAACTGACAATTATTTTGAATTTGGAGTCACAAATTGATACTTCAGAGGTTAAAATATCTGCTAATGATACAGCAAATAATCGCTTTTAGAATATAAACCTGAGGAAGAGTCACAAGCGACTAGAAACGATGCGGCTTCGTCAATATGTGTGTGTTGCTCGAATGTTGGAGAAGCAGGGTTCCTTCTCCATATCTAAACCCCAGGGGCCCATTGTCTCTTCATCCCCACTTGTCAGGCCCAACATGTGACCATAAATGAGTCAGAATGGCACCATTTGCAGTTTCCAGTGACGATGTCTTAAGATCTTAGCTACGTTCTGTCATATTCTGCTTTCTAAAAGCAAAATGTGCCCTCTTCCTCGACCCTCCAGGCAGAGGGTCATCCACACAGTCTGCATCAGACTGGATGACTCCCATGTCAACATCAGCAACAACTTCAAGCTGGTTCTCTGTGTCATTTAACTCACCCACCCGACACACAAATTCCTGTCCGAGGCGTCTGGAGCTTCTTTCCACCTCCTCATCATCACCATCATCATCATCATCATCATCATCATCATCCTCCCTGGCCCTCCTCTCGGGGTCAGGGAGTGGGTCTTTCTTCTTCTCTCAAGCATCAGCATTTTGTTGGATCTCACTGTCACCCTCCACCTCATCACCAACCTGTGTATCATCATCACTGGGAGGTTGCATAATCATCTCTGTCAGAATCCTCTTCATCAGAGTCCTGCATGTAAAAGCTTTCCTAGTCTTAGACTTCTGACAGCAGCTCCAGATTCATCAAACGATACGATTCTCGTTCTCACTTTGTTCATCAAATGTTACAAAAAAATGTTTCCTTGTTCGCTTGTAGTCAACGTGCAGCTTATGCAATGTGTTTCTACCTTTGTTTGCATTGAGTGAATACTGAGGTAGCCTAAATATTACAAATATTCCAGTATTCTCATGATGTCATAGAATACATAGCTATGAGCATGATTACATCATAAGATTCTAGAATCCTCCCCTTTTATCGTTCTAGAATTTGAAACAGGAAGTTGTATTTTTTGAAGGATGTAGTGTAATAGCAAGATGAAAAGCAGGAACAGTTTGTACAAGGAGCCAGATAGCAAATTAAAGTGTAAGTAACAAAATGTATTTACTCAAGTACTTCACTGCACTGTACTATTTGTAGGTATTCCATTTCATGTGACTTTATACTTCTACTCCACTACATTTCAGAAGTACATATTGTACTTTTGACTATCCTTTAAAATGCAATGTATTTTAAAACATTGAACCAGTTGTTTTCAAGCTTTTTAGTTTGTGACTGTTTGGGGGCTGTTTCGGATGTCTATGAGTTGTTAACAGTTGGACCAAAGAGACATTTCCTCCCTAAACTGTTTAATTTAAACAACTAAGTAAGGCCCAAATAGGTAAATGATCCAAAATTTTGCAAAAAAAAAGCAAAGATCAGAGAAAATCCCTTCAGCCAGATTGATTGTTTCCTCTTTCCTGATTCATCTCAAGACCCTTCAGATTAATCTTCTGACCATCATTTGGGGCCTGATCCTCAGTTTGGGAACCACAGGACTTAACTACCTAACTAAAAGTAGTTTAAACCACCTCCACCTTGACAAGCTACAACAGTATACTGTATCTGTAGTGCATATTAACAATCTAATAATGTCATATAAAATATATCACTAACAGAGGACTTTCACATTTGAAACATTTGGTGATAATACTTCTGTACTTTTAACTAAACAGGATGCTGGACTTTTGCTTGTAATGGAGTATTTCTCCATTCTGTGAGTGGGAGTTAATTAACATGATGGTTTACGGTAAGAGGAAGGTGTACTGTAACCTTTAGGCCAGCCTGTAATGAGTGTGTGTTTTGATAGTAAGGATTTCTCTGGATTTAGTGATAGAGGGTTCACCCGTATCACCCGGCTGATTAGAAATGCATCCTCCAACCATCTGCCTTCTCCATCTGACACCACCGCCTGCCTATTCTTTTTTTCTTACTTATACCCTTTATTCCCACTGCACTCCCCAGCCCCTACTACTCTCTCATCATAAAATCTCATCCCCCTCTATTGAGCCCTCTATTGAGCCTGCTGTGTTCTCTATAGGATGTCTGCACATGATCTTGCAATTGAAATACAGTATATTAGGGTGTTGTGTAATTTCCATCCCAGATGAACACACGCTTGGTTTCCCATGGAGGAAGAGAACAACATTTTGCCATTAGCACATGTTTGACCATTACTGAGGCAATGGAGAATGAAAGAGGTCCTGAACCCCAGTGCATAAACCCCATCTAAATACCCTCCATCGAGGTTACTGTTGCTCTAATGTGGCCTTTTTCTGTTAATATAGCATGTTTTTAGAGTCCATTAAGACTTTTTGGTAAACCGCTGAATCCACTGGAAAATTACTTCCTAGTGACATGTATCTCCATAAAAAATAACCTTTTTGAAGTTTTTTTCTGCATTAAAGCTGGATACAAGCTCTAAAATGCACTTCTGTAGGCTGACTTTAATATGAAGAACAATATACACACAAAAAAAGTCACATTATGGTTTGATATAGCAAGAAAAATAGAAGAAAAATCTTGTATTTGTGTTAAAATATTAGTTATTTGGTAGATCATTTTTATGCAAACATTGCCAGTGGACAGCGATTCAGGAAAAACAATCTCCATATCGTAGATTAATTTGTAGATTAATTTGCCAATAAAGAAAGAATCTTTGCATAACCAGATGTTATAGTTTGCTTTGATGTTCACTCATATGTGACACTGTGATTGTCCACTGTGTGGTTTCCCCAAGTATCGCCATATCACCACTTTAATCCTCTTGTTCCTTTATCATTCATGAACGCCTCTTATCTAGCTCCTTTTAAACTGTGACTCCTATAAATTAATTATCTTCCTCTTCTTTATAACCAATCATGTTCCTTTATAACAAACTCTTATCAAGTTTTTTTTTTCTTTTCATTAACCGTGACTCTTATCAATTTGCTATTCTAATGGAGTGCGTCCAAGTAAATTGAAAGACACAGTATGCCACAGATGTGAAGCCTTTAGCCCTTGTAGCTTTGAGCCCTGTTATAATGTTCCATCCTGGGTGCATGTCAGTGTGTTGTACCTGCTTTGTATAACAGAGAACAGATGTGCCCAAGGAGAGCCTCACAGAGCTGCTAGCATGGCTTTGAACACTAAAATCTTGTTTTAACTGACCATTCACTATCAACGTATGAGCTTCTAAAATTTCACAGATTTTTAAGATTTTTTCAAAATAAATGAATGATGGAAGTCTTTAGTTATTGAAGGAGGGGTTGTGTATTGCTGAGCTGCCACAGACAGACGGAGGGTGAGCTGCTGACAGCTGCATGCTTGACTGCAAGACTCAGTGGCTCCATGAGAGAGAGAGCTTGACACATACAGACGAACAGAGAGAGAGAGAGAGAGAGAGAGAGGCTGTATCAAAGGATCAGATTTCTTTCTGTCTCTCTCTCCATCAGTGCAGCGCTATCTGACCCACTGTTGGCCCGTTACATCTGTCCTACTTGCCTCCATATCTTTCTATCTATGCTCAATGTCTCCCTTTCTCTCTCTCTCTCTCTCTCTCTCCTCTCTCTCTCTCTCTGTTTCATTTTCTCTCTCTTCTACACAGTAGGCGACTTCCCTCCATCCCTCTCATCTGGCCCACGTCCCAATCACACTTCCCTACAGCGCATGAATGTGTTAGTGTTTGTGTGTGCGCGTGTGTGTGTATGTAAGAAGGATCATTTCTGAGTAAGATGTTTGCCAAAATAAAGGTTTAATCTCCTTTAAAAAAGAATTATAACCTGTGCGCACACACACACACAGACACACACACACACACACACACACACACACACACACACACACACACACACACACACACACACACACACACACACACATACATACACAGTTAATCTGCTTCTTATCTTCACCAAATCCATCTATTTTGGGAGGAATACATCCACTATCTATTGGGGCAATTTCAACAGGGGTGGACAAAAAAAAACATCTTATTGAATTCATTGATTTTAACAAAGGTTTTTTTTTTTTTTTTTTTTTAGATCTGGTGGTTTGGGATTTAAAAACAGCTGTAACAGTATAGGTTCCCATTGTTTCGCCCACCTGTATTTCTTGGCTGTAAATTCAAAGAATCAAGCTGTTCTGTTTGTTTGACATGAGGTGGGGTTGGATGACAAGTGTGTGCATATGTGTGTCTGCTTGTATAGAACAGCTTACAACAGTACAACCCTATTCAGAAGCTCCCTCATCCTCTTTTCAACAGATTTTTATTTGCTATCAGTCTGCTAAGTGGTGTATATATATATATATATATATTATAAAAGGATGTAAAATGATGTGCACTAATATAATTGAGAAACGAATTCATGCGGAGAGGGCAAAAAAAAGATCCATGTTTTTCACCATCGTGTAATGTATCCCTGTGAAACCAAAACCGTCTTATTTCTTCTCTTTTTCCTCCTCCGTCACATTGAGCCACTCCAGAGAAACCCTACATCTGGAGCCTGTTCTTGAAAATCGCAAATAATGTAAATATTTGATGATCGATATATATAATTCAAATCCCTTTGTGATGAATTATGTATTGTCTGGTGGGGATTCGATGAATATTTGTCTTTGCTACTGATAGCGCTGTCTCCCATCTCCAGCTGCTGAGTGAAGGCCTGTAAGTGTGTATGTGGAGGGGAGTGATAAAAGAAACATCGGATACAGACAGAATATGTGAGTTCATGAACTCAGCGCTCAAAAGTAATCGGAGTACTCGATACTCCCCAGAGCAGCAATTTGTACACTGCTTACACTACTAATACATACATAAATATTAAGTAGATGCACTTCTAATGAAGTTTATGTTAATCCAAACCAGCTATTTTATTTTATCTATTAAAATCAGGAAGTCTGTTTTATCCCTAGTGCAACATCAGGAAATCAAACAAGGCCAAATGTTGTTGTTGTCCTGCTACAGAAGATGATGGTACTGAGAGCAAAAGCAGAGAATAATGTCATTTCTCATCTTCTCAACATGAATAACAACTTCAATTTCAGCCTGTTATTTACTGTAGGTGCTTGGCCTCTTCAGGGTTTGCATTTGTGATAATGCGTTGTGACATGTAACTGGACTGGTTAATTAACAATAAAATAATATGCAGTGGCAGCAAGTAAAAAAAATGCCCTGAAGTGACAGAGGCTAAGCTAAAGTTGTGAAGACACTGTAGAGAAGTCAGCTCAGTCAAGCAGCTGAACACTGGGGAGGATTGAATGAGCTGAACAGCTGAGGATAAGAGTGTGTGTGCGCACATACACACACACACACACACACACACACACACACACACACACACACACACACACACACACACACATACACATACACACACGTACAGCCTGCTAATGGGTAGGGTGGTAGGGGTTATTGCCAGGTCAAGATGAGTCAGGAGAAGGTCAGGGAGGAAACGGCATTTTTGTTATGTAAGATTATCTGAACGGGCAGTGTGTGTGTTTGTGTTTGCTTGAATTACTTGCATGTGTGTCTTCCTGCTTCTGTCAGTTGGTATACATTACTGTATACTGTATATATGTGAATATTATATATGTTTGTGTGTGTGTGTGTGTGTTTGATCACAGCATACTAGTGGTCCACCCAATGTGCAACCTGATCCAGCCCACCCCTCGGCCCCTAAAGTCATTACATGGTGCTACCCAAACCCTCCACGTCTCCCAATGGACTCCCTGGTGTCTCAGACACATGAGAGCCACACACACACACACACACACACACACACACACACACACACACACACGGCAGGTGGTTCTTTAGCCTCAATTAGTTCAAGTACCTATCATTATAAGAGAAAATAAATAAAAATAAAATGACCTTATATTTCTGTAAATATTTGTGATCTATCTTCACTAGCTTCAAACTAGCCACCTTTTAGCAAAAAATGCTTCTTAGCAGGTAATATAACCAGTACTGTATCTGACTATTGTTCTCGTAAAGTTCTCTGTCTGATTTTTATTACTGTTTCAAGAAACAGTAATAATTGATTTTTAAAACTGTTTTAAGGAAATAATTGTTTTGTGTGAGGTGTTTAGTCCTTGTAGGTTTCGATAATCTCAACGTCTGATCTGAGTTTTTACTAACAGAGAAAAAAAATCACGCTTAGACAACGTTCCTCTCTTGTGAATAGAAGCACATCACACTTGATTAACAGCTTTTCCGTTTCAAATCTAGTTTCTGAAACAATAACTAACTGATTAGCATTAGAAGTCTCCAATGACAGGGTATAATTATAAAAGTATTGTGTTTGGTTTGGACAGCACTATATCAGAGGGCTCATTCAAATATCTGGCTTCATTTCACCACTTCCCTGATGGTGTAAGCTATTGTTCAAAGCTGCACACATGCTCCTGCATATCCGTTTAAAACCCAACTTCTGCATAGGAAATGGTGAATATATCTTCCAAAACCTCCTTCTTTGTGCACATGCAGTGATTATAAATGAGCTCCCAGATGTATAATGTTGCAATTCTCATTGTTTTTGTGCCTACATTTAGGCTAGACTCATTATTTCAGTGCTGTTGCATCGCACTTCCCAGAGATCACTTGGCAATCAAATTTCATTTTGGCATCCGTACTATTTCTACCCCCAAGGACACACATTCTGTAGATAAAGTAGCATGTTTTCCCAACTGCTACATCTATCCTTCTTCCTCTTCTTTTGCTATTCACTGTCATCTCCCGTAGAGCTCTCCATTCATCCAGCTGCCAAGAGAGATCCATAACACACACCCACACACAATCCTGAAAAGACTTGAAACCAAGAGTCGTAATGTTAATATAAAGAAGTCTCGCTATGTACGCACTAAGAGAAGGATGGAAGACGTCACATTTATATACAAAAACATAAATTCACACCATCTACTTAAGGACAAACCTGAATATTAACATGGCCATACAGGAGGAGAAGTCAGACCCTTACATACATCTTGAGGAACATATTTCCTGTGGTTGTCCCCCCTCCCTTTTAATCATTTCTTTTTCTCTTCATAAAGTTTGCAGTTATTACGCCTAACACACTTTATAGTGCAGGCCCTAACAACTGGATCCCATCACTGCCCCGTCGCTTTCCAAAGGTCAATCCCCGCCCCTTTTTAAATGTGAAAGCACCAATCAGAGCAGTTTGTGCCGTATGATTAATGAACCCTACATAGGTCGTGACCTTTTAATAAGTAACTGCAGTGATAAAAGCAGTGTTTGGCTGTGTGTGTGTGTTTGTGTGTGTGCCTGTCTGGGTGTGTGTGGTTTTTGTGAGATGTATAGGTGTAATAGCCTAGGGGAGGCTGCAGAGTGCATGACTTGATATATGAAGAGTAATGACTAGTAGAGCGCTCTCGTTCCTAGTACATCAAGATAGATATGGAGCATTGCATGACTATGTGTGTGTGGTGTGTGTGTGTGGTGTGTATGTGTGTGTGTGTGACAAATGAGAGCAAATGGGACAGATGAGAGCTGAAGATGTCATTCAGTCACCAGCAAAGCTATGCAAACCACTCAAACTCTACCACACATGCTCTCTCATTCCTTCTCTCTCTTCCACACACTCACACACCCACACACGCACACACACACACACACACACACACACACACACACACACACACACACACACACACACACACACACACACACACACACACACACACACACACACACACACACACATATCCAGCAAGCACCAACCACAGGCATCATTAGCATTTCAAAGTAACAAGGTGCAAGAAGGCACAAAATTATGCATTTTGTGCACTTTGAAATGGAGATTTGCTTAAAGACTGGAAAAATACTGTTTACTTTTCCACAAGAGAGAGGATTTGAAATGGTCCCGATCATTTCCACTTTATCGTCGATGTCGACTCCCCCACTCACCCACTCACTCACTGAAAACGTCACAGGATAGTGGTTTGGTCATATCAAAGTGACCGTTCAGTGCTGGTGGTGTTCCAAGTTTGCTGTTATCATTTTATTTTCAGCCATAACTTATGCTGCATTCATTGTTATTTTAGGAGGTTCTAAAACTCTGGACTTTCAAGTCAGCTGCAAAACAGTGTCACACTCACGTCCTACTTTGACAGAAATCAAGCCAGGAAAACCAACAATAAATAAACATTACCAGTTGCTGAGGCTGCAGCTGTGTGATTTGCAGAATTGCTCAGCGTTGGTGAAATTGTTCCTGCTTACAGAGTGCTCTCTGTGAGCAGCCAAACTTATCTTCCTTCAGTTGTTTTTAGATTGTGTGTTCAATAAGCTACTTCAGGGTTTTTTTAGGTCTGACTGTGAACCAGGAAAAGCGTGATCAGGTTCCATAATCACATATCATTTCATGAAGGGAGATCTTTATGAAAGCATCTCAAGGACGAAGACCAGAAAAGGAAACTATTGTTATAGAAACAAAAGTTCTTTGGCATGAGCAGTTTATGGTAATCTCAATGACAGTCTATTCACATTTTGAAAAAAGATGACAAAGAACTAGTCTGGTTCTTTAAAGCTACATTCAATGATGGCTGTCATAGATGAAGAAATATTATCATGGTAGGTTTGAATGACTCATTCGTTGGAATTTATCATTTGAGCACGGTAGATAAACCTTGTTTTTCTTCTGTATTGCTTAACAAAAGATCTACTTTGATCCAAGACAAGAATGCCAAGCTTTTTTTTTTTTTTTTTGCTTTTCTCACTTAAGTTTTTCAGATTTTGGATGGCATCTTGGATGACAATTGTCGGCTTTGTATTTTACAAAGTTTAATGTGGCAATTCAAAATGAAACCTATCCTTAGTATTCATACAGATCAATGCTTTTGCATATTAGATACATGCAGCAAATTCAATTTCAGTAAGCTCTACAATAATGTGCAATTTAATACACCAAAAACAAATGTCAGATGCTGGGTAAGAAAGCATCTCCTGGCATAAATGTATCCATTGACATGTCAGAGAAAAAAAGATGTACAGGGTAGGGCATCTTTCAGAGAACAGACTTTGTTAAAATCAACAAGATGTTCGTATAACAAAAGAGACTCAGTATAATGACAACGCCATTGAATGTGAGTGACACCAGCGTGTCTAAGTACCTCAGCCGGCCGTCAGTCTCAAATGTTTGTTTTTTTCTTCCAAAGAGCAGCATCAGAGTATCTATATATATAAAGCTGTGCTTTGTAAAACACTTGACATCTCTGTCTCCATTGAATAAATATGGAAATAAATCGTTCCCATTGGCTGCATTAATTACCAGATTCACTCCGCTGAGAGTTTTTCCCTGTAGTTCTAACCAGCTGTAATGAAGTGTTAAATTAAGGACTGTAGGCAACCTATACAGTACAAGCTATCAATTAATCACACATACAGTACAGGAGGTGTAAGACGGAGAAAAATAGACCTTTCTTACGTCAGACATTTTGACTTCAAAGGTGCAGTTAATTAAAAACGGCTCTATTCCATGTAGGTGTCTCATACGCCACCATGCACAATAACAGAACCCTGCAACAGCCCTTTTCCACAGCAGACATTTAAAGTGGTCACCATAGGAAACACACAGGTGTTACTAATAACATTAAAAAATGCTATTCTACGGTGAAAAAGGCTTGTTAGCACAACTTAATCAAATGCAGCCATTATTAACTTTATTAATTTAACATGTGTTTGACAAATAAAAACGGTCAGTATAAGATAATCCTTTATTAGTCCCACAGCGGGGTAATTTACAAGCAATAAAGTGTTTTATCCGGAAGACTTTTTGTATTTTATGTATTTGATAAATCTGTGTCGGCAACTGGTTTGCAGGGAAATTATTTGAAGATTACATATACGACCAGCATTGTTTACATGCGGAACATCTACTGCTATTCAAAAGATATGTCTCTGGTGGTAGGAGCATTTATAAGGACCTTAATGGTCGGGTATAAAAATTGAGATTTTGAGAGATGTTGAATTTAGTGGAACACCCAAACAATTACAAGGGAAATGTCAAGTGAGACTTTAAATGACCAATATATTCGGCCGAAATATGATTGTTAGATTTTTGCAATGGACCACAGCAGGTCCTCCAAGACATGGTGGAAAACACAGCATTGTTGTTTAATGTGTTTACTCATTAAGGAAAATTAAGCTTGGTGGTTCCAATGAGAATTTTAATGTGTTGTACAACCTACGCTACAGAACGGTCTGTTTATGAAAACCGTGGTTATACTTTGGGTGTTGCTGACGGTTCTCTCTAATTTCTCAATTTGATAGCCAGCTCCATTTACCCATGTGAACAGTTTATGCTTACACTATTGGACTATTCAATTCTATGTTGCTCATCCCTTCAGGCTTTCCATGTGCTTGTCAGTCAAGATTGTTTTATCAGAGGCTTTTAATTGTGTGCAGTGGAGCTGAGTGAGGTTGAGCTGTTGCATACAAATATACATTTATATAAATGTACTCTCACTGAGTGGATATGCATACATAAATATGGTTTTCCCTAAACCGCAGTGTATTTAACTGGCACTGTTACATAAGTTAGCACGGTTATTAAAGGTTTATGGTTTAAAGAGGTCTGAAAAACAAATGTGAGGAAACCGAGGAGATAGCACTGTAAAGGAAGAGAGTGTGTATTTTCATTCCCTCTCTCTCCCTTTTTTTTCTCTCTCGCTTTCTCTCTCCCTCTCTCTCTTTGCCGTGTTCCAGGTGATGAAGGACTCCCAAGTCTACAGTTAAACTTCAGTAAATGTCTACCTCTGTGCTGCTGGAGTAAATTTACACCCCCTGCACGGCCTTTCACTCCATATAATACCTAAGCAGACTTAAAGCACTTCACTACAACTAATCAGGCGTGTTAAGGAGAGGAGGAAGAACATTTATCATTTCTCATTTCATTTATTGCAGTGCAACTGTTTTAAAAATTGAATCCATACCTAATAGGAAGCGGACGGCACTTTTAAAAGTTAGCAGGTTAATGAAAACTTTTCTGTGGCCAGCCAGTGTTGAAGGGATTTGTTGTGGAATAACATAAAATGCACCATATCCATCATATTTATCATAACATGACGGGATCTCAGAGCATTATAGGTTCTGTATCAGTCATGACTGTATGATTTTAATTATTTGATCCAACATTACGGAGTCATAGTTGTTGTGTCTGACTGTATTTGCATCTGCTTTCTTGTTAAAAGCCTTTGTTTTTTGTTGTCAATAAAACAACTTTAAAGTGAAGTGAAACTAAGAAATTGAGAGACGACCAGAGACAAATTAGAAGAAAAAAAAAATACCCTGGAGCAACAGCATAAGAAATAGCAGGAAAACAATAATTGCAACAGACTAATACGAATACTTATTGTATTCGTATTAGTCTGTTGCAATTATTGTTTTCGTAGTAATTTGCCTCTGCACTATACTTTTGCTCTGGTTTATGCTTTAAGATGCTTGTTTAAGAAAGGAGATGCACTTATGACTTCTGGTGACTAGTAGTTCTCTTGAATACCTATGTTGAATACACTTCCTGTAAGTCGCTTTGGATAAAAGCGTCTGCTAAATGACTGTAATGTAATGTAATGTAATGAAGGAGGGAAGATGAGGCTGAGGGAGACAGACGAGAGAGGAAGAATGAGAGATGTGGCATGTGATATAGAGTGAAACATGTCAGGTGAAGATGGAGGGAGGTGGTGGATGCAATGATAGAAACATACAGGGAGGAGGTGTTGGTAAGAGAGGGAAGATCGAGGAGACAGACACCGCCGTCATGGCGTGTTTCTGCAAGCCGATTGGTCAACGCCAACAGCTTCCTGTCCAATCATCTTCGTTGTCGGTGCGAGTGTGTGCGTATATGTATGTGTGTGTGTGGGTGTACCACTGGGTGTACGGTGTGAAGGACTGACATCATGGTGGAGGAATCTCTTTTTTCAACAAGTACTCAGTTGAGAGCCTCAGGGAAGAACCTCAGTCTGTGTTCCCATTGACTAAAGGGCTCATGCATGTGTGCACACAGCGGTCTGTGTGTGTGTGTGTGTGTGTGTGTGTGTGTGTGTGTGTGTGTGTGTGTGTGTGTGTGTGTGTGTGTGTGTGTGTGTGTGTGTGTGTGTGTGTGTGTGTGTGTGTGACACTGCAGTGTTAGACTCGTGGTTAACATCTTCCTCTCTCCAGTACTGCGCTGATCAGACTAGTGTGGTGAGGCTCTCGAGGTTAGACGTTTACATCAGAGAGTAGAGTTTAGTATTCAGGATCAGGCCGCTCTCATCTGTGATGTCTGTCAGTGTTCTTTGAGTTTAAACCATCTCTGTCAGATGTCCAGACTGCTCTACGGACAGAGAGTTCAATCCACTTTAACCTTATCTGAATGGTCCGATGTGTCACCCTCACTTATGTCTCACTATCTCACTGGCATCACTAGGAGATCTTGGGAAAAATAGCACACACACACAATCTGCAGTGTTCAGCATCCAGAATATCCACATGCCAGTGCAGAGTATGATGTTTTATTCTACACAATCCACATATATGTCTACGTTGGCTTTGGTTCAATATGTACATCTACTCTATATCCATGTTACCCATGCATATACTAATTTGTTATATTTAAATATATTTTTAAGAAACAGGGTTGAACGATACGAGATCAAGTCTTTAAAATTGCCTCATTCGATACACCTGCTGTAAGTCTGATTCATAAAGAAATACTAAATACATTTCATAAGCGGCTTTGATGAACAGTAACAGCCTCTAATGCATCTGTGATGAATAAATCTGAATTTGCATGCATGAATTTCGAAAAAGATGTCGCACATGAAGCAAGTTATTTCATCTAACTCAAGTGACATAAATACCTTTTTAATTAATCCCTTTTGCAGAACATGTGAAATCCTAAATACTTTACTGACTGAAAACCTTAAGGCTATATCAAAAGCATTCATGTCCATATTCTACCCTTGAACTCACCGTGGCTTGTGTTTCTTTTTGCCATGTGTATATCCTTTAAGCTCTTTATATCTGTGACTGTGATTGACACATTTAGTAGTCTTAACGACCGTCGACACGCCTCAGCAACCATCTGTCACTCAAGGCCCCCCGTCGCCACAGTAACAGGGGTCTAAGGAGGGGAGGGGACCAATAGAAAAGGGCACATCCATGACAACCTGTCACCCCTAGCAACCTCACCTGGCCCCCTGCATCCCGTTCTCTCCTCATAGCTAATTCTCCTCTTTCACTCTTTCACAAGGGGCTGAATTTAGGCATTTAAACATTCTAGCTGTGGATAATCGAGTCAGTTCTCGAGCATCGGCGGTATGTGGGCAGTTACTTAAATAACAGCGAGGGGCTTCAGAAAAAAGAGCTGCTTCATTATGAGAGCTCAGTGGAAGCCCTGGGTGGTAATGACAGAGAAGTCTAACAACATTTACCACCTCTTCCTGCCACGCCATTGACCCCGATGAGAGGACTGAAAAGTTATGAAAAGAGATGAACCGGTCTGAATTGAACACTTCTCAAAGTGTTTTCTTACTGTTAAGGACTCTCGGACACATTCAGCAGCTTGTTGCCATTTTAATAAAATACATTTCCAGAGTACTATGATACTTTTTATTTATACATTTCAGATAAATTGCAGTTTTTGGTACAGATGTGGTATTGATTGTCATGCAAAATTTATTTGACTTACTTTTACACTTCCTTCAGTATGTAGCTCACAATGATGCAATAAGATTTGTTTTATTCTAACATCATTATTTCATCTATGTCATCATCATGTCATCTTCTCCTGTTGTTCTATTGAATCAGGTAGTCTCTGTTTCAAAGAGAGACCTCAGAGCACAAACATTCATCAAAATGATAAATTCTGAATTTCAAACAGCTTTCCTTTTTCACATATTACGCCTTGGCTATTAAATGAATTAATATGTTGCAAAAAAAACAGTTTGTTAAAATGCATGTATTGTAGCAGCAGCAATAGATGAAAATAATCCCCACGATAACCATCAGGTGGCATGTCATGGTTAATGTTGGTTATTGCATCATTTAATCAGCTGCAGGATTTGTGTAATGATGTAATACAATCAGTAGAGCTTAATGTGATATGATATTGTATTTCTATACTCTCTATCTATGTAATTCCCTGTTGGAGTTTTCCAAGTTCAGAACTTTATTTTTCAGGCAGTTATCACATTTTTTTCAGTTATTATAATGTATGTAGCAATCTTATTTTGTGCGAGGCAAACGAGTGCTCTTATTTAGTTGTAAGAATCATCAATTGAATCTTGTTACAGTTAATACATTATAAGTTACATTAAATTTTATGACTTATTAAGGACTTATTCTTTATTACTGGCAGTAAATTAATTCTCCTCTCCCCTTCTTTCCTCCTCCCTGCCTTCCTTGATACCTCCTGCTTTGACACTTTGGATACTCGATCAGGTAAGACATCCATCCTTTTCACAACTCCACTGGCACTAAACAGCTTGCATAATTAACAAGCCCTGCTGTATGTGTTTCTTTTTTTTTTGTTGTTGTTTCTTTTACATAGCCACGCATTCTCTCACAGCTCAGATGGAAATAAATCTTATGAATATGCATGAAATCCCCGAGCTTTCTGTACTAAACCTTGCTGTCGTTACTCCTTCCCATCTCGTGCCATGCTTCTCTCTTTCTGTCATCGTCTCTTTCTCAGTCGTTCACTCAGTCAAACACCCTCAATACAGGGAGCCTGACTTTTAAATCATGAAAGTACATCATGGATGATATTCACAAAGAATATTCAATGCGAAGATGAAAGTTCATCTGACATTGTACAAACGTCCAAGGGCAGATTAAAGTGTCTTTGTGTGTGCATGTGTGTGCACGAACAATTATAATTCAGTTTGACAGGTTCTCTCAGCTCTCGCAGTGTGCAGCAGATATTCTGTGTCTCCGCACGGTTCTTTGTAGAATCACACACACATGTCATAATTTTAAAACATATCCTATTATGTAACCTACATATGTGTCAGGCTGTCCTTTGCAACACGTATATACTTTATCCGTGTTTTGAAAAAAAGGATTTTTGTCAAGTAGAATCAGATTCATGCATCACTATATATAATCTTTGATGTTACTGTGCAGTATTGTGGGCTACAAATCACAGAGTAACACAGCTGAACCTATTATAGTAATGGTGTCAAAGTACAGGCATGCAGGACGAAAAAAAGTTAAATGTTTTTGGAGGGGAAATATAAGAATTATTTGCACATCTCCAATATAAATAATGCATTTTCTAATATAATTATGCCTATGGGAGTCCAGGGGGAAAAAACCTTCTTGCCAAGCTACTGGAGGTATTAATAGGATTAGTTGTGTAATTATGACTGTGTAGTAATAATCCTAATAGACTTTTCAATGAACAAATTCCTATGTTAAACGTACAAAACTGGTGTTGTGAGTGCAGATCTGACTCTGTGCATTTATCGATCTTTATATGAATGAATAAAGAAGACTGACTCTCAACAGGCTTTAATACTAAGTGCCTCAGGACACTATTTGGTCTTTATTCAGAAAGTACATCCCGGATTGTTTCCAGCCCGATCCATCAAGGTATCACAAGAGGAAGGATCACAGTATAATGCCATGTTGTTCATGTATCCCACCAGCGCTAACACAGTATATATAAAGTGCACATTCTCACAAATATGTAAAAAAAAAAACACATCATCATGCTGACCCTCACTGAAACGATCCAACTGTCAGCAAGAGCAACACACACACACACACGATTGCTGAGTTCAGTGTTCACGCTCACTGACACAGTGATTTCAGTGAAAACAAACTCGCTCTGTGAAGGGGCTTCTGCCATATGGAACTTAATAGAAACTGTGTGCATGTGTTAGTGAGCTGATTTGTCAAACTGCGAGTGATTTTTTTTGAAGAGTAGCAGTTATTAGGCTTCTTTTGAATTTGGCTCTCAAGTAGGTTGTAATCTCTGCAGGTTACATTTTGTTTCATCAGGGGAAATGAACAATAATATCCACAACTGAAAGTGCAGTTATGTATTTCATGTGACTTTACACAGTGTGTTGGTCACTTCTTTATTGATTGTCAGACTTTACGTCCGTCTCTTTACTACTGTGATATTTCTTGCCTGCGACTGGCAGAGCAGAAGTAGGTCTAAGTCTTTCAGCCCGTCAGTCTGTCTGTCTGTTTGCTCCAATGATAACTACTGGACACATGGCAAATCACTGTATAATCTTCAGAGATTAAGTATTTTTTCTTTATATGTCAACATCTAAAAAAGGCAGGTTTGTTTCGTGTTTTTCACGGCACGCCTTCCCAGAGGATTAACCTATTTTCATTTTGGATACTCCATCAGCTTTCCTTTAGATTAGTAGGAAGGTAGGTAAAAGAGGAGGATGAGTGAGAGGAAAGTAGGGAAGTGTGGCATCCGCACTAAGTTGGAGTGATGTGCTGAGAGAGTGAAGAAAGAGAGGAGACATGGAGGAGGAGGAAGGAGGGAGTGATGAAGAGGTGAAGACAAGGTGGTGATGAATGAACTCCTGGTAGCTGCCAGCTAGACTTGTGTATGTGTGTGTTGGTGCGTCTTCCTACTTCTCAGAAACTGCCAGTCTGTGCGTATGTGTGTGTGTGTGTGTGTGTGTGTGTGTGTGTGTGTGTGTGTGTGTGTGTGTGTGTGTGTGTGTGTGTGTGTGTGTTTGTGTTTGTGTGGGCCTCCACTTTACCTGAGGTGTGTGTTGTATCATGAATTATAGATGGAAAGCGAATCAATAGGGCACCGACTAACTGCCAGACAGTGTGTGTGTGTGTGTGTGTGTGTGTGTGTGTGTGTGTGTGTGTGTGTGTGTGTGTGTGTGTGTGTGTGTGTGTGTGTGTGGATGCGCTGATGTTGCATGAGTGTGGTTGCATGTTGACATATTTATAACATTTAGCATTTTGTATGGTCAAAAGAAAACAGCATAATATAACTATTTACAGATTCTGCTACAACGACTCCGGGAAATGTGTCTTTTGTCTTCAGTTTTGACTTAAAATTATTAAATAAAAAAGCAGCACATTAACATCATCTTAACATAAAGGTAGTACTTTTGGATCTGTGCATGAATGTGTGTGTGTGTGTGTTTATGTTGTACTTGAGTGTCTGCTCCAATAAAACAGCACAGCAAGATAAAATGCCGCTCTCACAGCAGAGTGGAAAAAAGACCTCTGCAGATTTACTATGCTATTACCACACACACATACACAAACTGTCTCTTACACACACACACACACACACACACACACACACACACACACACACACACTCACACTCCTCGAGGAAAAAAGTTGTAATGGCCCAGTGCCCCCTCCAAGGACGGGTGTGCAAGAGAAGAGCGAGCAGAGTAATCACAGTTAAAGAGAGAGAGAGAGTGTGTGTGTGTGTGTGTGTGTGTGTGTGTGTGTGTGTGTGTGTGTGTGTGTGTGTGTGTGTGTGTGTGTGTGTGTGTGTGTGTGCAGCAAGTTGAATAGATGGACGGGGATATGAGCGGAGTGGAACATCCTGTTCCATCTACCATCCTTCACACACACACACACACACACACACACACACACACACACACACACACACACACACACACACACACACACTGTCTTGCCGTGGGAATGTTAGTGTTGCCGAGCATAAGAGTTGACAGATGAGTGAGTCCAGGATACGAAATGTGTTCCAGTCCTCCAACGAGACCGTTTAGCCCCTTTAATTCCTTCAGTTCCCTTCAAAGCTCACTTAACCTGACGCTCCACCACGTCCTCTACACAGTATGCAAATGTTGACTTTAAAGTCGGTTCTGAACAGACGGCACACACATTACTTTAACACCCATGTAGTGTATTTGAAGGTGCTCCACTTGACACTACTATTCAGGTGAGTGGTAATTTGTGCACTGGTGAAATAATATCTACATATTATAGAATTTTCTGGCTCAATGTGTGAACACTGTGTAGACACATGAGGGCCCCTCAGGGATGTGAATGTCTGTTACAGTTAACATATTGGACTTTATTTTGGGGCAAAGTGCAACATGAATTAGGCAAATTTGCATTGTCTTAAGAATCACTAAGGTTCCATGTTTCTTCAAGTGCTAGTTTGATATTTGGGTGGCTTGCCTTGTGCCACAGTGCAAAACAAAAAGACCACATTTTTAATCATTATTTTAATTCTAATTAATGACAAAACTGTGGTAGTCAGGTTTTTAATGAGCCTCTGGAACAGAATGTGGAAGTTCCAGATAATTCTCTGTGGATTTGAAGCCTTAAAATGATGCTTCAGAGAAGTGGAAGTGAAGCGCAAGCCGTTAGATGGGATTATTAACATAGAGGTGTTTCTGTTGGCAGAGCAGTGAATTAAACCCGTAATGTTCTAATACTGTGGTCAGTAGCAAACTGTCTTCATGAGATGATATCCAGGCCTAAACAATGCTTGTTTCAGGAGCTATATGTAGGAAATAACTATGTTGTGATGCAGTGGAAGTTTCATGCTCAAGGAAGATCAAGTTCATCGGGTTCACTGCAGCAGCCTCATCCACAGTCAGATCTGAGTCTCTGAGGAGCAACACCAGGGATGAGGCAGTTTCCAGTTATAGCAGTCTGATGCTTGTTAAGGGCAGAGAGCTTCAGTGACTCCTGACCCCATCGGAGGGAAAACCACAGCGTAATGTGCCGATACAGAGCATAATACTTCATAGTGGTGTTTTTTTTTATTATTTGAAAACCAGCTTGTCTTGATTTCCACAATAGCTCAGCTCTCTTTTTTTCTACTTTGTTTTTAAATGTTCAATTAGGAAAACCTCTGCACATAAAAAAATGACTGGAGATAAATACAGAGACTGAAAACAAAGAAATAGACAAACGACAAAAGGGAAGGGTTTGGTCTCTGAGTCAGGAGGGTTTACTGGTGCTGGGATGTGCAACACAACAATTGTTTCTCTTATTGGTCACAGCAGTGATACGGCCACCAAGCAATAAAGCCTCGATTCTCCCCCAATGTAGCCTCAACCTCAACAACAGCCACCTCCATTTCACACTCCATGACTTCCCTCCTTTTTAGAAGTGTCTTCCATCGTGCCTTACAAATAAATCAATTGATTTATATATCTGTTTCACAGCAAACATTTTATTAACCATGTATTGTTGTAATAGGTTAGTGTGAATTGCGGATGGTTGATAAAAGCAGATTTCTCTTTTTACTGCTCAAACTGCCTGTAAGAACCTCTGCACACTTTTATGAATGTAACCTCTCGTCCAGACACTTACTCTCTTGACCTTTGCAGTAGCTAGAGTGACACGGCCTGAAGGCAACTTGATGTCAAGTGTTGAGTGGAAATGTTGAGTGTTTAAGTGGAGGTCAAGAGAAAGGCATGTAGGAGAACCTAGTAGTCGTTGTCCATTTCTGTTGTATCCACGGTTGATGGACCAGCTCTCCCAAGGCTTTGGCCACCGCTATATCAGAGGTTTCCATGTTTTTAACGTAGAACCTTGGTCTCTTTATTAAACTAAATTAAATATATGAAATCTCCTCATTATATTAAATTATAATGAGCAGAACATGGGATTGATATTGCAAAAAAAAAAGGTTTTCTGTGGATGAGGTCACATGCAGGGTGGTATATGATGTTCTCCAGCTACGTTTATATGTTGTAGCTAAGATATGTATAATTGATAGAGTCAGTCTTGTCCACACTATGGCTACTGATGGCCATTGATATTCCAAGGCAGCCATACCCCTGAGGGAGACTGCTTTCAGAGAGGGAGACCAGATTATTCTTGTTGGGCTTTTAAGCCGTCTGGTTCATGAGACAAACTTTAATTACCATGAGATATA
Source organism: Anoplopoma fimbria (assembly GCF_027596085.1). Classification (NCBI taxonomy): domain Eukaryota; kingdom Metazoa; phylum Chordata; class Actinopteri; order Perciformes; family Anoplopomatidae; genus Anoplopoma; species Anoplopoma fimbria. The sequence continues at coordinate 16,440,118 of NC_072464.1, read as the reverse complement.
AGACATTCTTTTGTTTTCCACTTATAATTTGAGCTTAATTCCCCCTCATATCAGCCATTTATAGTTACAAACAGTAATTTTGTTTCAAAGTCCAGTCACATTGTGTGCAATTTGTATCAATTTAAAAGCTAAAGCATCAGCCTGCTTAAAAGAGCTATTGCATTCAATACATTTTTATAAATTTGGATCAGTAATACGTTGGACTAAGGCAACACAAGATACTCTTTCAGGCTACTCATACATTTACACAAATCAGCCGGATTCGTCCTCTGGGCACCGTGAATATCTGTTCCATATTATTAATATTTCAGTTTGCTGGACAGACTGCTATTGTGGGCTAAAAATATCAGCTTGTTAGTGTTTGTTGCCAGTGAACAAAAAAGTAATCAGTTCTGGCACAATACAATGTATTTCAGCCTATACTTAAAAACAGCACATTTACCAAGAATGTTTTTTAACCTTGTTGTGATTTACTGTAATTAGTCCTTTCTTTGGTAGTCACATTCATAGTTGGTTGAGTATGGCTTTTGAATTACTGTCTCTAAGTAGTATAAGGTAAATACAATCCATTCATCAAAGCATTTGTCTTTGGAGGCCACAGGGGATACGCACTAGCTTCATAAAGATTGCAGCTCTCGTAGGAGACGATATTAACACTTCCCAAAGTGCAGTGCAGCACCAGCAATTGTCTCCGCTAAGGAGGGAGTTGTCAAGTTAACTTAATGTCCTCGTTAGACCTAACGCTGTGTTATTAAATATAATGCTAAAGTTACTTACAAGGACTCAGGTTCATTTATTTAAATGTAATATTTAAAATAATCCCCAAGAGAACCTAAAGATGTAGATGTAGAAGACATTTTTGCTCTACACTCCTGAAGATGACGTTTAACAACAGAAAAAAAAGATAAAATCACTAAAACATGAGAGACCGCTGTTCACTGTAAAAGGCTGTTTAAAATGCAAATGGTTCATTCAAAAGAAGTGAGTGTACTTGACAACTGCTACCTTTTATCAGGCACAAAGTGTATATATTATATTACATTGTATTGCAAAGTATGGGCTAATTTCAGGGGGGTTCAGTTCAGTTCAGTTCACTTTATTTATTCAGTATCTTAAAGTAACATTCAACTGACTGTAGTAGTGATACAAAAACAAAGTGACTATATGGGGAAGTTATTACAGTGCCATGTCCCAATTCTTATTTTAATAATAGATTAGGGCTTTTCAGTCTAACATGTCTTTAACCACACACTTATTTTATACTTTCATAGTTTTCATAATGTAGCTATCAGCTAACAGTAACCCTAACTACTTTAAAAAGTGCTCAGGTTTTGAGCAGTCAAAGTCTGAACTGTGTTGTTGAGTTTTTATACAACAAGAAACCTTTCAGTCTGAAATAGTATCAATATTGGCCTCAAGTAACTTGGTGCACCACTACTAGAAGTATCAGTTTAAAAGTCAACACCAGTAATACAATTCTAAGACAGATTAATATAATAGATGGATACTCAAAGTAGGTGGTGTCACAGTAGATTGACAAAGATACAAGTGGTGGATGCTGCAGTGTATTGTTCCAGCAGAAGAAACTGCTTCTCGTTTACTCTCACGTACCCAGAGCTGAGGGTGGCTGTTAATTATTGATTTAAAAAGCCCAGCATGCGTGTGAGTGTGTGGCATACAGACTCATTAATCCTATTATAAGGGTGTGTGTGTGTGTGTGTGTGTGTGTGTGTGTGTGTGTGTGTGTGTGTGTGTGTGTGTGTGTGTGTGTGTGTGTGTTGGTGTATGTTTAGTTTTCATGTTCATGTAAGCAGGACAAAACATAGAAAAATTCTAATGTTGAAGTTTTTTTTTCTCCTTCAACCTGAAATGACAAAGACTGTTCTTACACTCACAGGCACACGCGACGTTAGAAACCATTTAATGGTGTTTCAGGTCTAATTAAAAGTGAGAACATACTGATAATTGCATCATGACAGTGTGCACGTTTGGTAATAATAAGACATATGTTAAGAGAGAGTGAATCTAGTTTCAAAAAGGTTGTGACAGACACAAACACACAGGACTAAGAAGGAAAACAAAGCAAACTAGATACTTTCACTCAGTAGAGTGCAGATCTCCGCCAGGTGTGTCTGCAACGACCACAGCTGTATTGTGTGATTGAATGACCACAACCCACAACCGGCTAACACCCGGTCTAGATCTCCAGTGTATCAAACGTGTTTTCTGTTTGCATGTCTCACACACCAGATACGCTCTCATTTTACTTGATGAGTTTATATAGGCTTCAAGCGTATTTCTTCGACAACATCCATCTAAACATGAGGTTGATGCCCAATAAAGAGGCACGGAGTAACTGTGTCTCTGGCCGCAGAGCAGCAACTGAGCTACCGGCAATACCGTCAGCTGTGGGTCTGATTCCGTAAGCTGTTGGCTGAAAGCCAAACACACTGTGCTAAAATAATAAAAGTGGGTACATTGTTTTCCCCATAGACACAAAGTCTATGGTTTTCACTCACTGTGTCACTGTGCCACTGAGAGGCAGATGCAGGGGGTCGGCATTGCACCCAGCTGTGTTATCACTAGCGTCCCCCTGTAGGGCCGGTTAAGAATAGTGAATAAAGAGTCAGCAAGCAGTCAAGGGCAGCATCAAACAGGCAATAAAAAAAGGTGTTTTGAAAAAGTTTGAGTGACCGCAACCATGAGACGTCATTTAGCATTCAGCCATAACTGGCCATCCAAAATATAATGCAGTTTACTGCAGCAGAATGCAAAATTTGCTGTGGACAGACACAGAGGTGCATACTCACTCACTCACTCACTCACTCACTCACTAACACACTCATGGAAGCACACACATGATTATCCTGGTGGATATATGTTTTTTGCACCTAACAACAGTAAACGTATTGGTTGCCAGAGTTGCTGTCAAAACTTTCATATACTGAAGGTTGGCATTAAATGCTTGGTCAGATTTTACTTATTTAGTCAGACACTTCCCCAGTTAAAACCTCATTTTCTCAATTTAATTTAGTTTAAGTTCTCATGTGGCTTCTTGTTTTTAACATTTAACATTCAAAAACATATCCCTTCTTTGTCAAAAACATGGTTATATTCCTCAAGTTGTCCAAAAAAGTTTCCATTATGGTATCACTAGTGAAACTCAGGTTGTTTCAAATACCCAGTCGTTCTAAAAGGTCCACAGCAAACCAAGTCGTTGATCCATCAACCAGGCATGGTCAACCCTTCTGTGTGTGTGTGTGTGTGTCTTAAGGGGCCTTGTTGAATGGAGCAGTCAGTCCCATGTTGGACAAGTCACCTCCCTGTACCTTATGGCTACAGAGGACAGACACACTCACACACACTGACAGACTTGAACAGATGGGAGTCTCAGTCGTGGTTGACGGAGGGACTTGTGTGTTTGTGTGTATATCCCTACGGGCAGGGGACACACACACACAAGCCTTCTGTCCATTACAGAAATCCACAAACACTAATTACTGCACCACAGGGGTGAGAGAGCACTCTGCATAAGAAGTGTGTGTGTGTGTATATGTGTGTGTGTGTGTGTGTGTGTGTGTGTGTGTGTGTGTGTGTGTGTGTGTGTGTGTGTGTGTGTGTGTGTGTGTGTGTGTGTGTGTGTGTGTGTTTTGGCTGATGATAATACTGTGCCACTGACAGGTACAACACTCAAAAATTCCTTTCACACATGTAGAATACAACAATCCTGGCTGGGTTTTTGCCATTCACACATTTCCACTTATTTCACACATAAAATGACCCTTGTGGGTAGCGTCATTTCTATTCTCACTTTGGGTGCAGCCCAGCAGGAAGACGACGGTGAATCTGAAAGTAATGACACCAACAAAGAAGAGAGATTTGTCAAAGCCTGCTCCAGTGATGGATTTAAAACTTGCAGGCAAATGGCTGATTATTTACTAAGCAGCACAACTAGATATCAAATCTGTGTCTACACAATGATGCAATTAATTGTCTCCTCAATTTTATCATTCATTTATGATAGAATTATGTTTCCTATTTGAAACAGCCTGACAGACACCACCACAGTAAAATTTACTTTCACCAGTCCTTATTTTATCGCATGCTGTTTATTCTGAAGATAAAGCAGTTATCCTGGATTGTCCTGCTGTACAAAGTTAGATTAAAGCTGAAATGGATTTTTTCAAAGGATATTTTTGTACCCTGCTCTGCAACAAACAACAAAAAGAACATATTCAAGGATAAGACAGCTCGAGAAAATATCTCTTCTACAAAATTGCGGCTGGAATTGCTTTATCCACAGTAATTCATTCATAGAATGGTTTGTTAATGGATTTTATTTCCCTGTGCATATAAATTAAAATTCAATTTTAAATGTATTACACTGCTGTCTTAAGAAGGTGGCACAAGAAGCAAAACATTAGCAAAATAATATATACATATAGAATTGTGAAGGTATATGTATAAAGTGTGTATGTACATTCAGATGTTTACATGTCTAGACCATTAAAGCCTGGCACATACAGTATCTGTTCATGTGTTAAGGTGTTTTTTGTTTTGTCTTTATCCGTGAAGGAAAAGTTACAGAAATGTTACCAGCTCCTGCCAAATTATCAGTGAATTTTACAGGTCCTTTACAGGTCCTTTCCAAATACGATGCCAACAAGTAAACTTGCCAGAAGATTAATAGAGCAAACTGCATGTGTTAAAGGGCCTTTACAAAGCTATAAAGACACTAAGCAAAGAACAAACACTGCCATAGTCACTCAAGTAGCTGAGCAGCTAAAACAAAAGAGGGAGGATGAAGAGAAAGGAAAAGTAAAAGGGTTCATTTTTCATTCAAACACATCTTTGAAGTTTTACATTATCTTTTTTTACCTAACATTTAAAGTCTAATAGTTTCATGTCTTATTTAATTTAAAGAGCCAACACTCCACTAAGGTGGCAGCCCGACTTGTCGGAATAATTCACATTTTAACCTAGCAGAAGAATGTTCCCATTTACAACTTGAAAGCAGAAGGCCTTTAATGTTTTTCTTTTTAAGTAAAGTTTGTATGTTTGGTGAGGTGTGATACCAGTAGAGGTGAACATTAAAGCTACAATGAGGAACTCTAGCTTTGTGCTGATTCTGGTGGTCCCTGTGGATATAAGTGGTGGTGCTTCAGGGCACCAGATTCCCCTTAGAAAAACCCTCATTTTACTACAGCAGCTTCAGACAGTCTGCCACCGCACAGTCCTGGTTCTGGTTCTCCAGTGCCTCCCTTCCCTCTAGTAGACCCAGCAATACGGCCTAGCATCGTAGTGTCGCAGTTGGCTCACAGCATAGACTGGCAGAGCAGCAAGGTGGAGCTCTGCTCGAGGCCGGAGGAGGAGAAGCTGCTGTCGGCAGCGTGGCTGGATCTTGGTCTAGGTTGGAGGCCCCGCTGAAGTCTGAGCTGAAGGACTTTCTTGTGAACCTGCATGATTTTGTCTGATTTCACACACAATTCGACTCAGTGGCACAGACGGCCAGCATTACGATATATAGAAATAGACAATCTTCTTGCTGACGGTCTAGTCTACTTAAGTAGGTCATATAGAGGCATCGGTATTAGATTGAGACTGTTTCATAACCAGTCAAAAGTTTTTACAGTTATTTAAAGTTTTTACAGTTGGAAAAAAGAGTTAGAGGAGAACTTTCTTGCTATTTCTGAAGATCCGACTCCATTATGGTGTGTTTCAGATGCTTCCAATTACAGATCTCTTGTGATGGATTCTGTATCCCCAGGAATTACAGGAATAATAATACAACATCAAACAACTGACTTGGCCCATTGTTTAGATCCAGGTGGGAGCTTTTCCCTTTAATAAAATAAAGTCCTCCTTCATGCAGCTTGACCCTCCTGCCCCAGGCTCAGTGAGGAGAGAGACAGCAGCCTGCTCCTAGCATTAGCCGACGCCCTCGGCAGCGAGCTCAGCGGCCTCCTTCCTCCTGACGTCTAGTGGCAAACCCAGCAGTTATCTGATGAGGCCCTCCAGCAGCCTCTAGGAAGTCATCCCGGCCTGTTGGCCTGGGGGAAAAGAAGAGAGGGAATAAAAGGGAAAGAGAAGACAAGCAGCTATCCTCCCATCACCCTCTGTGTGGTACAAAAATATATCAACTTCTTCGCTCACAAAAAATGGTGCCTGTGAATATAATCTAGGAACAAATTACATTTCTTAGCACAATTTAAATGTGATTACAAATTCGTAGAATATAAATGTCATTTTTATGACACAGGGATTCCAGGAAATGGAACCGCAAGTGTGCCGCTCCTGTCTGTCATTTTCTTATTCTCCTCTTCTACTCCTTCCCTTCAGTTTTTTTCTTTTTCCTTTTCTCTTTTGCTGTCTTTCTTTCACACACACACTGCTTCTCTGCGGTGTTATCTTTTATGTCCAAATCCAAGTGTAGACTCTGTACTGCTCACTCAACTTCAACTTCAAAAAGAGAACAATAAAAGATTATTTTTCTCCTACAACAACATTGATGATGATGTGCAATTTAACAAAGTTTAAAAATGAATTGATACAGTGTTTTTTCATCAGAGTATATACTGTATAGCCAAAAGTATTTGGACACACCTGGTTATATATTTGGTGTATTTTGGCCCAAGGCTGCTTCTCATGTTTGGGGCTTAGTTTTCCCTTAGTTTTAATTAAGATAAAACGTTATGTTAAACAATTAATCACTTCCAATATTGTGGCAACAGTTTGTTGTTTGTTTCAACATGACAATGACCCTGTCCACAAAGTCAGGTCCATAAATAAATATTTTTCATAGTTTGGTGTGGAGGAACTTGCCTGCACAAAGCCCTGACCCTCTACCCCAACACCTTTAGGATGAACTGGAACAATAACTAAAACATTGGAACAGCCAGGTGCCAAATCTTGGAGAATATTAAAGTAGTAGATTCATGTTTTTAAAATAAGATGTTCAACAACGACCCCAAGTACACTTAGTCCAAGACATACTGAAATCAAATTGATCGAATCACCTTGGGAGGTGGTTTTGAAGTGATTTGAGACTCATTCAAGCCAGATGCTGAAAAGAAAAAGCCTCTCTCCAAGACACATACGTAAGCTTGACTTCTCTTAAGTGTAACTACGTCAGGAAGTAGTCTATGGAAGGAGCGCTGGTGAGAGAGCATTGATCTGTATGGGTGAGGGAGTGGTGTAAGTTAGAGCCAATGAAGACAATTAAACTTTTCTCTTGCTTATAGTCAATACAAAGGAGTCTTTAATGTGTGAATAATTGATCACTTGTTAGCTTTTAATTGCTAACTGTTAGATGTTGTCACTTTACTGATAAAGTGTACAAGTTATTCTCTGGCATTTGTGGCAGCTAGTGAACAGCTCCAGGTACCTAACCACCACCCGCTGTACTGGGGGAAGGATGATTTGCATGCAGCCCGGGAAAATAAAGATGGATTGCAATTATATTTGCTATGTGGCCAACGGAGACACATATGTGGCTCATGGAATTAAATCGCATCTAGATTTTATCTGGATACGAGACACTAAAAATGAGTGCGTGTTTCCTCATATTGCATCACCACTGATCTCGGTACAGTCATGCCGTGGAGCCTTGGGCTGTTCTCCTCAGTTTAGCGTCTGGGGAGAATCAGCCTCTTAGTGTGTGTATATAAAGAGTTTATATATATGTGTGTCTGAAAGTATGTGTGTATTTGTGTTATCGTAAACACCTTCTCTGGGAAGAAAATAAGTTGTTTTCCTTTCATGCATTCTTCTGTTGTGTGCTGCTGTTTGTTTACTGGGATCTTCTTTAAGATAAACTCCCTTTTAATACCCGTCTCCTTCAAAAACATGTTCAGTATATTAAGTGTGTGCCGAACGCTGCGGTGTTTGTTTGGGTTTTTTGTGTGGTGGAGAGTGTCAATGTGTCTCCGGTTGTATAGAAATGTAGCTTTTGTGTCATCTGCAGGTTAAAAACTGTATTCTCTTCTCGAGTTGAGTCTTTTAATTCGACTATCTGATCTCACCAATTGAACCCAATTTAAATCTTAATTGACGCCAGAATCCACTCACTAGCTGTTGCTATGCAAGTGTTTGTTTCTAGCACAACACATTGCTGGAGTCTAAACTTCCCCAAATCCATTAAAAAACGGAACTGCTAACGTTTAAACTCTGTTGGCATCCAGGATCTGGTTTCACACAGTGAAAGAAAGGATGTGCTAGTACAAATGGGGGCTTTTTTTTATGTGTGTAACTCTTAATCCCACAAAATCATGTTACTTAGTTAGTTTATGATCTGCTCTTTAGTCGAGGAAGTAATTGCTCACTTAAGTAGGAATTTAAGCTAGTTAGCCATGCCAACAATTGCAATTAACTATAACTCTTACCATGCCTACATCTTCTCCATGTGGACACATACAGCACAGTGTAGCCTGCAAAGCTCGACAGGCCTGCTGCACCTAGTTACAGTCGCTAAGCTATGATTGGACAGTTGCTGTTCAGTCAGGTGAAAATTGATCAAAACTGCACTTGTTGTTAACATAACTTTAACAGGATTTAAGGTAATTATTTCTATAATCTTCTATCTAAGTATAGCATCACATAAAACATCCCTTTGTGCAGGGTAAATGGGTCACTGTGCATCTGTCCTTCACATGTGATAAGCGAGACACCACAGACCTGATTTTGATGAAAGTCCAGGGAGTAATGTGTCACACTGGTCTGGCATTTTCAAAATTACTGTGTTTGGCCCAAGGTGGGAGCAGCAATTACCTGGCAAACATTTTAATAACCAGTCATATCTCACATACTGCAGGGGGGAATAAAATGAGACTTGGAGCACATACCCAACTACCCGTGCTCTAGAAATTTGTCTCCAGGGCCAACAGTTTGCCACATATTGGATTTTACACACTTTTGAGTTGCTTTAAAACCAGTTTGCCCAGCAGACTTTCTTTTTCTTACTCCAAATTAATTTGCTGATCACTGCAGGGGTCACTACCTCATTTGTACCTTTATTCAAATATATGTCACCACAAACGTAAAAATGAAAAGAAAAGAGAACAATGCAAAAAGACACATGCAACACATTTTATATTGTTACATAACAGACTTGAAACTGATTTGTTCCAGACATGGCAAAAAAGGGCACACTTTCCAGCTCCTCACTGTATTAGGAAGAGTATAATGAAACTTCAACTCACTGTAGATTCAGGAAATTGTTAGCTGAACTACTTCTTGACAGCTGTGCATTTAATCCTCTGCAGAAGCCTCATTACATTACATTACATTACAGTCATTTAGCAGACGCTTTTATCCAAAGCGACTTACAGGAAGTGTATTCAACATAGGTATTCAAGAGAACTACTAGTCACCAGAAGTCATAAGTGCATCTCCTTTCTTAAACAAGCATCTCAAAGCATAAGCCAGAGCAAAAGTATAGTGCAGAGGCAGATTACTACGAAAACAATAATTGCAACAGACTAATCCGAATATAGTAAGTGCTACAAACTACTACGAATAGGATAAGTGCAGTAAACAAATACAAATTCAATAAGTGCAGCGAACTGATACGAATACAGTAAGTGCAGCAACTAATACGAGTGCCTCAACGTGCTCACACTTAAGGCCTGCTGTGCACAAGATTCTTCTGGAAAAATACACCTGTCACCTAACCTTTATGTTAATAGCTACCTGGGAATGAACTACAGAATAACCTCCTGTTCTCACTGAGACCCTGTTTTCTGGTTTAGGGTAGGATAACTGATTTGTAATCTTCACATACATATAAAAAAGTTTCTAAAACAGCAGTGTGTGAGTGCTCTTACCTCGTGGTAAGTGTTGTGTTATGGCAAACATGTGACTCACACAGGTTATGTTCTTAGTACAGATATGGTTTTTTACACCTCAGAATGTTTCGTTTTAGGGATTTTAGAGGCCTTTTTTTTAAAGAAAAGGCTAATAAAAAGTACAACAAACTTCATCAAAAGAAATACAAGAAAGTCATAAAAAATGTAGACAGAATGTTTTTTGTTTTCAAACATTTTGTGACCACTGATTCATTTTGGCTCCCTTTTGTGGGTCCCAGCGCCCAATTTGGGAACCACTGCAAACCAGCATTGCTAGAAGCTCTTCCCCGTCCTCACACTGAACAGACAGCAGAATAAAGTCTATCACTTGTAGGATTTTAGAAAGATCAAGATTGACTGTCGCTTCAAGTTAGACAAAAAAGTTACCACTATATGTAACATCATGTTGCTCCTCACCATCTTGAGGAACATGAGGATTGTTTTGATGCATGTAAGTTCTTTGTTTGTAAGAGTATGTTTGTTATTTGTATGTTTTTCAGAACATCCCAGCGCTGCCTTGCGGTAAAGCCCTCTACTCCTATGAAGGAAAAGAGCCAGGCGATCTCCAATTTTCCAAGGGCGAGATCGTCATCCTGCGACGTAAGGTGGATGACAACTGGTACCATGGCGAGCTCAACGGTTGCCATGGTTTCTTGCCCGCCAGTTACATCCAGTTGCTGCGCCCCCTGAGCCAAACTCCACCCCAAGGCAAAGCGCTGTACGACTTTGAGGTCAAAGATAAGGACCAGGATAAAGACTGTCTGGCCTTCAGCAAGGTAACACACATACACATATATAGACACATGCTACACGCACACACACAAATACACTCACCTGAGGACAGTTTTCATATCAGACACCGAACAAATACATTAGGTGTAATATGGCTGGGCAGGCCTTAGAGATAAGAGGGATGGCTTAATGTAAAACAGCATAGATACTGTGGTAGAAGAACACACTTATCTGTGTTGTTAATCCAGAGTGGTTCATCGTAGGACACTAATAATTTATCACACCGACTCTACTCTTCAGATTCGTTCTCAGAATTTAAACTTCAAACAGGATCAAAAATACATGCTCTGCATGGTGCCTTCCCAAAGGAACAGAAGTTTTCACCTTGTAGTCTAGAGTTTAGTTGTACTCCAATTTATTCTATTTTGAAAATGAGATAATGTGATCAGCTTTCACATTCAGAGCAATAAGAGTTCACAGATAAAACTGATAAAAAATATGTTTGCATAAAAAAGTACCAATTTTCCCTGACAGTTATTTGTGTGGTTGTTTGACATAAGGTGGTTATGTATTTGTTATTGGCCAGTAGTTCCATACTGTTGCATGAACATGAGCGTCGCTACAGTCCTGGGGTCAGCGGAAATACTTTGGAGTGACTCAACAGTCCTTTCTTTTTTTGTCTACAGTCTCAGGAGGATTATACATATCCTGACATGAAATCAGTTGGCAATCGCTTTATTGTGCCTTGTTTTATCACTTTTTAAGCAAATAAGAAAGAACTTGGAAGAAAAATTATCCTAAAACAATAGTTCAACCACAATGAAACTCAAAAAACTCCACATACTTAGGGTAATTTAGCTCATTAAGGCAAGATGAGAATCCTTTAAGTAAATTGCTTCCTCACACTGGAAGGATGCATGCAGCTATTTGTTGTCCATCTAGGAATACTGTCAGAATTATTTATTCTGTAATACATTATGCCGACTGACTCTGTACTGCCAATTACAGTAAATTGATGATTGCTCTGGTCAGACATCTGATATCCAAGTTTAAATGATTAATATATTTTCACAAGCTGTTGTCAGGGAGCACCCTCCATTTAGATGTCTCTATGGTTCCTCTTGGTTCTTAGTGAGCAACACCAACCCAGAACTCACGTAGTTATATTTAATTGTATTCAATCTAATCCTGTAGGGTCTTGTAGGGTCTCGTAGGGTCGTGGTTCCCAAGTCAGTATGCCAACATGTCTAATACTGGAAGCGATTTGATCAAAGTGTGCAGGAGAACAAATAGATTTTTGACAGGTGATGTAAAGTGTGAACTGGGAAGTTTAAGAAAGAAGGCATGATTCTGCTCTTTCTGAACAAGACTGCTTGTGAATTAGTAGATCTGCCAGTACTGGTGTCTCTCTCTATTTGGATCCGTCCTCAGGTCCCCACTGGTTTGGGTCTCTTTCTGATTTTGAAAAAGTATTTATACAAGTCTGACTTGGATCCGTTTTCTAGGGTCTTTTCAGAGCGGGGTCCAAAATGATCCCAATTTTTTTTTTCCATTTGTTAAATAAAATCTTGAATTATACTTTGAAGGAGATGGCCAAGATGAGAGAAGACACTCATTATTTCAGGACTCCAGGCCGGGTTCGTTCTAAACCGTCATTTCTATTCCTCGTATTGTTCTGTTCCTCGAAGCTTATCATTTTGTTCCTGCTGTTACACAGACTCGTTGGTGCTCGGCACATCCACTCTGTCTCTTCGCTGTGATTGTTTGTCTGTGGAGAGAGAAAGATTATTAAATTACGTTGTACTGTACACCTCACTGTAGGGGTTTTGGACTCATCACAGCGATGCAAAGCATAGTCGTACAGGAGAAACCTTGTCTCAAACACACAATGAGCTCTGCATCCGGATTAACCGATAATGATGAGACATTCAAAGTTCACATTTTGCGTTTCAGGGCTAAAATAATCAACAGATTAATGTTTGAAGATTACACAAAGCCATACACTCAAGCTGAGACGCATTCCCCTGTGGTGCGCTGTATGCGTGTTGTCATGCAGAAACCATAATTTGTGATATTTTCTCTCATGTGAGAAATAATTACTCAGTATGACTAATACACAACAGTGATTTACCAGCATTATCACTGCTGTCCCTAATGGTCCAACCAAGACCCTTGTATTAATGTGAAGAGAGGAGCAACAGAGGGAAAAACACTTTCATGATGAAGTCTGTGGCTGTGTAAGTGTGGTGGAACGAGGAACATCATATGTTTCTGTATGTGTCGGATATAATATCGCTGAGAATATTAAATGGGAAAAATGATGGCAACTGAAATGAAGTGAAACCAGTAGTTTCCTATCAATCTAGAAATGTACGCACGCACAATTTGTAGTCAATGAGCTACAACATCCAAGAAAACCATTTTTTATTTCTTTATTTTTCTACCTTTGCCATCATTCCTTAGTTGAGCAATCCAACATAAGCACATAAAAATGATGGAGAAAGTTTTAGCCACACATTTTAAGGGTTCAGTTGACCATGTCAGGAGAGATTTATAGCTCCAGGTAGAAGAAAAAGACTGACTTTGGCGCCAAACATCCACTCGCAAAGCGTTTGTGATGCTTTGTTCTGGACAGCTTCCGATCAAAAGCTTGTGTTTTAGTAACTGTGGAAAACAGAAGAGATAATTCATCCTTTCATTTTTATTTTGCTGTTTTTAAAATAACTAATTACTAAATTAACTTAACAGCTATTATTTGGACACATGTGGCGAACCTACAATGTGTGTAGTCTCACTCATTTACTCTCTCTCCAGGATGAGGTACTTACAGTAATCAGGCGAGTGGACGAGAACTGGGCAGAAGGCATGCTGGGAGACAAGATTGGCATCTTCCCCATTCTCTATGTGGAGGTAAACCCACAGACATTACACAGTTACACACAGAACATTCACATATCAGGCTATTACAGAAATACTGCAGCTGTAAAAGCAAGAGTGATGTTGCAGAAAAAACACCAGTATTACAGTGTTGTCGTTTATCATACTGCTACTTTTGAGAGTGGAGGCCAAAAACATGTTGAAGGTGAAATTATATCCTCTCTGCTTTGATAAGAAATAATACAAATGTTTGTTTCTATGGTGAGAAACATTCCCAGTAGTTTGATGACATCCATTGAAAATATGACATAATCATGGGATATCAGTGCTCTTTGGCTTCCTCGTTATTCACGAGTGGCAGCTGGCTGATTCAGATTTTGGATGGATGAATCAAGAAAGTGTATAAAAAAGTAATATCATAATGGCCAAATAATCAATTTTTGCTCCCTGGTTTCAAATTGACTTGAACTTAAGGGTATTCTAAGCCAGTTTTTTATCTTTTGTTTTTACCAAAAGTACTGCTCCTGCTATAACCCATAACTTT